>NC_058083.1:106031571-106178939 GCF_014858855.1 Bufo gargarizans
CCTGTTAGGAAGCGGGTCCCCACTTCCTCAGCTAGTGACAGCAAGTCTCAGAGGTAACACAAATATAGTTGATTATCAGTGCTCTGCTCCGCAGCTCTCCTCCTCCACCTTCAACTGCTTCTCACCTCCCTTTAATCAAGTTGACTTGAAAGGCTGTCTTTAGAGGGGAAGGCAGCAACATGCAACAGTCCTTCTTACTTCTCTTTGCATCAGGTTGGTGGGATTTCAGTTTCACTTTTGCCTCCACGGAGGTATTAAGTGTAACTACAATGGCCTTGATTTCCTTATCGGACTCCGGATGGCTAAGTTCAAAGGTAGACTCTACAGGGCTTGAGAAGAATTTGTCATTCAAGAGTACTGGTGGAGAGATCCATGATGTATCCAGAAAAGCAGCAGCAGGTACTGCACGACTGCCTAGGTCGGCAGGGTTAAGATCAGTGGGTACATAGTGCTATTGCTCGGGAATGGAGAATTTCCTAATGCGTTCCACTCGATTGCCGACATACACATGGAACTGTCTTGTTTGATTGTGTATGTATCCTAGCACGATTGCTGTCTTTGTAAAAGTTAAAGGAGTCAATGTTGAAGTCTGTTTCATGCTTTATAAGCTCAGAAATTTTAACAGCTAACATGGCTGCACAGAGTTCGAGTCTTGGAATAGTATGTGCAGGCTTTGGAGTTAGCTTGGCCTTGCCCATGACGAATCCTACACCTATATTACCGTTGGGGTGTGCAACCCGGAGATAGGCTACTGCAGCTATGGCTTCCATGGATGCATCAGAGAAGACATGGATCTCTAGTCTGGTGGCATTCTTCAAGGACGCAAGAGGGTAAGATCGTGGTATCTTAAACTGTTCCATTGCCTGGAGGGACTGCTTCCAGGATTCCCACCTTTGTTGTTTCTCTTTGGTAAAAGGGGTATCCCAGTCAGTGTTCTCTGAAGTAAGTTGTCTGAGTAATATCTTGCCCTGAATAGTAAAGGGTGCTATAAATCCCAAGGGATCATAGATACTGTTTACTGCAGACAGTATGCCTAGTTTTGTGAAGGGCTTGTCACAGACTGATGTTTGAAATGTGAACGTGTCTTGTTTAACATCCCACAGCAATCCAAAGCTGCGTTCCGTGAGGGAAAGGTCAGACCCTAGTTGGAATTCCCTAGCACTGATAGCATGATCATCAGAAGGAAATGCTCTCATTACCTCATTGCTGTTGGAGATGATTTTGTGTAGTCTGAGGTTGGCAGTAGCGAGCATGTTCTGAGTTCTGGTGAGAAGGTCGATGGCTTCTTCTTCCATAGGTAGAGACTTGAGACCGTCGTCTACGTAGAAGTTCTTTTTAACAAACAGATGTGCATCAGACCGAACTCTTGTTCGCCTACTTGGGCCGTTTTTCTCAGTCCATAAATGGCAACTGTAGGGGAAGGACTATTACCGAAAACGTGTACTTTCATCCGATAGTCTATAACCTCGTTGTCGACATCATTATTGCGGTACCATCGGAACTGGAGGAAGTTTCTGTTGTCTTCACGGACGATGAAACAATGAAACATTTGTTGGATGTCAGCCATAATGGCAATTGGCTCTTGTCTAAAGTCGAGTTAGACTCCTAGGAGGTTGTTGTTCAGGTTTGGCCCAGTGAGAAGATTGTCATTGAGAGAAACACCTTCATGACGAGCACTTGAGTCGAAGACCACCCTAATCTGGTCAGGCTTGCGAGGATGGTAGACACTAAAACATGGGAGTTACCAGCATTCTTCTCCTTGTGCAAGAGGGGGTGCAGGCTCAGCATGATCTCTCTCAAACACCTTCTGCATAAAGTCGACAAAATGTTTCTTCATCTCCGGTTTCCGATTCAGGTTGTGCTCTAAAGAGATGAACCGTAAATCTGCATGTTGTCTATTATTTGGAATTCTCTTCCTTGGGGTGCGAAATGGTAGTGGTACCACCTAGCTGTTGGAATCATCTTGGTAGAACTCTTTACTCATGGTTCTCAAGAATTCTTTGTCTTCCATCGTGGCTGCTAACTCGTCTCTTGTGGTTACCTCAAACACTGTGTTACCAATGTTGTCAACCCAGAGGATAAATGCTTTCCTATCATCTAGTATGATGAGCTCTTGCGTACCTTTGTCACACAGCTTTTCTTTCACACTGCAGTGATGTTGTCGTCATGGAAAAGTAGTGTGTCCATTTGGCAGAACGTGTGTTTTAAAGGAAGAAACTGAGAAAGGTTTCCTGGCTTTGCTAAGGCAGATATTGCCTATGATGACCCAGCCTAGATCCACACGCTGGGCGTAAGGTGCATCATGTGGGCCATTGATTTGATGGCGAACCTTGTGCACCCTTAAAATGTCTCTCCCGAGTAACAGCAGGATATCAGCATTTTCATCAAAGGCTGGTATTTGGTTAGCTATATCCTTCAAGTGAGAATGGTACAATAACAAAAAAGCCAATGAAAATAATGTATCAAAATTAATATCAACTTTATTACATAATATGCAAAAAGTAGAAGACAGGGGCTCAACCACCGTTATAAAATATACAATATATCAACTACTCATAAGATACATCAACTAATCATAAATTCAGCCACTATAAAGCTAGAGCGGAAAATGTCCACTGTATATATCTCCTCCTTTTAGATTGGATATAACTGCTCCTTTTGGGTTGGATATAGGAATGCAGTTTCGAATTATACTGTTCAATATTATAGTTGGTACCAACTTGTTTTCTTAAAGTGCAGTAGTGCAGTCATGCAGTTTATATAATGTGCAATCCAAGCAACTTTAAGTAAACAGTCCAACCTTAGTAAGGTATACCGCTATATTTCACTGCGCTGGATACTCTTGTGCTTAAATCAGCCTGGCGGCTGTATGATGTGTTATTTGTCCGGACCTAAAAGGTAAATGTCTCTTACCAGGCTATCGATGTGCCGCTCACCAGCCTCCCAATAGACAGCGTCTCTTACCGGCCTCCCGATACACGGCGTCCTCCGCTGCCCTGCGCCTCACCATACACGCGGCGTCCCACGTGTTGATACGAGCATTGGCGCGGCGTCTCACGTGACCCGGAAGGGAAGTTACTTGCCGGTCAGCTGATCGCGTTGATGGAGCTCCTGGTCAGACTGAAGTAATTAACAGACAGGCCTGTCGTTCTAGTTTCTGTATTCAACTCTTTACGTGCATATCTGTAGATTCGGCTCACTTGATGGGACCAAACGCGTTTCGGGGACAACCCCTTCTTCAGTGGATATCCACTGTTGCTTGGATTGCACATTATATAAACTGCACGACTGCACTACTGCACTTTAAGAAATCAAGTTGGTACCAACTATAATATTGAACAGTATAATTTGGAACTGCATTGCTATATCCAACCCAAAAAGAGCAGTTATATCCAATCTAAAAGGAGGATATATATACAGTGGACGTTTTCCTCTCTAGCTTTATAGTGGCTGAATTTATGATTAGTTGATGTATCTTATGTGTAGTTGATATATTGTATATTTTAAAACAGGTTGATTTATTTTATGTTATTATGGGAATGTATTTTTAGTGAATATTAATTGTTATTAAATGTAAATTCCCCCTATTTGTTCTGTGTGTGATCCCATATGTGGAGAGTGCCCCTCATATCTCTATACAATCACATTATTACATGATATGTATAAAAATATGAAGGGAAAAAAAGGCAAGATGGAGAAGGTATACAGAGAAGCGAAGGGCATTACCTCAACTGGACAACCATGTATCCCCACAGAGCTAGTAAGCACTTACCGGGTACCAGGCCATACGCTGTGTCTCACAACGGCCCAAGTTGTTTACCACAAAAGTGGTGATACCATGTGTCACGCACCCCAATAGGGAATTACACACCGTGGTACAGTTGTATCCGGAAGTAGTCCCTGGACATTTGTTAGATCCACAGCCTGCGCCCCTGGTAACCATAAACAACATGTATATAAATAGCATGGTAATGGCATATTCACAGCCTAGTCTATATCATAGGCCTAGTATGGATACTGTATATGGCGGTGTCTTAATAGACACACCTAACCGGTGACGTACCTGAAGACATGATCTAGCCCAGGAGAGATAAGAAAGCCCTAATAGCAAGACCTTGACGCGCGTTTCACCTCAGTGGCTTCGTCAGGAGGTGAAACGCGCATCGAGGTCTTGCTCTACTCTACTCTATTAATACACCGCCATATACAGTATCCATACTAGGCCTATGATATAGAGTAGGCTATGACTATACCATTACCATCCTATTTATCTACATGTTGTTTATGGTTACCAGGGGCGCAGGCTGTGGATCTCACAAATGTCCAGGGACTACTTCCTGATACAACTGTACCACGGTGTGTAATCCCCTATTGGGGTGCGTGACACATGGTATCACCACTTTTGTGGTACACAACTTGGGCCGCTGTGAGACACAGCGTATGGCCTGGTACCCGGTAAGTGCTTACTAGCTCTGTGGGGATACATGGTTGTCCAGTTGAGGGAATGCCCTTCGCTTCTCTGTATACCTTCTCCATCTTGCCTTTTTTTCCTTCCTATTTTTATACATATCATGTAATAAAGTTGATATTATTTTTGATACATTATTTCCACTGGCTTTTTTTGTTATGACATTGTGTGTTGTCCTAGGTGGAGTGTTGTGCTGTCGGCTATAGACAGAGAGGTTTTGTAGGTTTACGAGAACGGTGCAAGGCAGCTTCAGGAGTGGGGATCTCATCCTTGTTAGTTAGGATCTGATTACACTCGATGATAGTAGGCAAGGGTATTTCCATGTTGCTATTGAGAGGAGCAAGTACGAGGCCACTGGCTCTTCTAATCAAGACTTCTGTAATGCCTGTACAAGTACCTAGGGTATAAGGTAGAGCATCTCCTGCTATGCCTAACAGATCAAAGAACCTTGTACTTGCAAGAGATCGGTTACTATAATCGTCAAGAATGGTATACAGTCTTATGGCCCTTTCTGGCTGGCCCTTTGTGTATATGCGAACCAAGCATATCTTTGCATAGGATTTGTCACAAAGTTCTTCCCTACAGATTTCATTGCATGTAGAGAATACTGGGGTGGAGGTATCTGTTTGTTCAGTGTGCTCCCCGCCATGCTTTGCCCCTGGAGGGATGTCTGTGGATGGAGTAGAGCTGTGTTGGTACAGATGAAGGGCTTGTATGTGGTTGTCACTACTGCATTCAATGCATTTGATGACAGTCTTACAGTCTTTTTCAAGGTGTTCTGTGGAGGCACAGCATCTGAAACAAACTCCAAATCCCTTTAAAAGTTCCTTATGCTCTTGTAGAGGTTTCTTTCTGAAGCCGATGCATTTCTCTGGATCCTCAAGTTTCTTGTTTTGCCCAGTCCTTTGAAGAACCGTAGCGGGTGCAGGTTGAATATCAGTTCTCTTCACTGATACTGGGTCCCTGCGGTCTCTGTGAGATATATGTGTGTTTGCAAGTCCTGTAGGAGGTGGACTGAGAGGGTTACAGTCACCATAGAAGAAACTTGGGTCATTCTTTGAGTCCACGATTTTGCTAAGCAGCTAAAGAGAGAGTTTAGGGGAAGCACACTTTAATGGCTATCATCAAACATTGGTCGGATCTAAAGAGGAGGCACATCGGGTGGATCAGTGAGATCTGTGACAGGAAATGCCCAGGTACAATGCGTACATTACTTTTGTATCTCTTGCCTACACTCTGTAATGTATATATAGAGTTATGCAAATAAGCATTTCATCCTTTTACAAACTATTACTTATGACCTGGCGTGACACGTAGCAAATCAGCCGGTTACATCATACATCATGACCTCGCTGTGAGTGTATATATATATATCTTTATACACACATGGAGGTACAGATGTATGATGTAACCAGCTGACTTTATACGTTTCACACACACATAAATCAATATACGTATGTGTGTGTATATTGTGAGGCAGTGACAGACCTCACACAGGGTAGAGGCAAGGAAGGGGTGGATAGTACGGTCCACACCCCTACTCCACCATAGGTGAGACCAGCTGGAGGTACTCAGGCTGGGATAAAGCACCTCCCAGTCTGTCAGTCTGGGGGAAGTGTTGTCTTGGGACAGAGACTGTGACAGAGGCCTGGAGGCTCTGTGAGTGTGGTCTCAGCTGGGCAAGGAATTAGGAAACGCAGTGAAAATGAAAAATTACTATTTTTCCAAGAAAAGTGGCTTTACAACTAAATGTTTTACTTTCACAAAGGGTAACAGGACAAAATGCACCCCACATTTTGTTAACCATTTCCCCCCCAAATAAGTCAACACTCCATATGTGATCAAAAAATGATGTATGGGCGCACAGCAGGGCTCTAGAGTCAAACAGCAAAACATGTATTTGGCTGACCTGAATTGGCAGACATTTATATTAGGTACCATGTCGTATTAAATAAATTCCTGAGGTCCCCAGAAATTAAAAACTCCAACAAGTGACCCCTTTTCGGAAACAGCACCTATGTACGAGCTTTTTAAGTGTTGGAAAGGGTATTTTTCAGCAAACAGGTGTCTCACAAGGCCGAAACAATAGTGAAAGCATTTCAAAGCACACATTTGTAAAAATGCAAAATTACTAGCAGTCCCCAATTTTTTACTTTCACAAGGGGTAACAGGATAAAATGCACCCCACTATATGTTCCCCATTTTCAGGAAACACCCCATATATATATACTCTACTGAACTATCACTAATAAACCAACTATATAATCATCACAAATATCATAAACTAACAAATTGAGATGTAAATCGGAAGTGCTTTAACAATACTCACACAATGCACTAATTGCCTCTTAAACTGAATTGCAAGTCATTTTCATCCTTTTTTTTTTTTTTTTTTTTTTTGCAAGGGAGAGCATCGGAGCATAAAATGCTCTGATACTCATATCAGAGGGGCTGCCTGGGTGAAAAAGGGGATATGTCCGTGTTCAGCTCTGAACCCGGACAGCACCTTTAAGCTGACCAATATTATACTCCCAGAGTGTGAGTACACTGTCACAGTCTGCCCTATACATCATCACTGTACATTTTCACCATGATTTAATACCCACAGGGTGTCTTACCCCCAGCAGAGCACATACATTAATCATTCCCACACTGGCATCTCAGAACAACCCTAAAGGCACAGTACATGGTAAATCACATATCATCATAACATGGTATGTTAACATGGGTTCTATGCATAAACAAAACATTATGACAATGTTCTTCCAACAGTTACATTACAGGTCAACAGTTTAGCTAGGTGATAATGTCACGCAACAGGGTCAATCGGTAACCGTCTCCTGTAGAGGATACAGTTTTCTTTGTAAGAGGCACAAGACTGATTTCCAACCATCTTATATGTACATCCTTGGAGCCCACTTTTGATGACCTTCTGTTGTCTAGCCCTGCTATGACATACCAACATTTAATAATAATAATCTTAATTTATATAGTGCCATTCTACAGCACTTTACAATCAGAGGGTACACAGATAAACAGACCAATCAACAATTAAAGAGTAACTAAACTTTTAAACAACTTTATTTAAAAATTTCGGAAATGTCCTAAAAATATATAGCCGAAGTATAGAACAGGCGCAGGCAGTCGGCGATACTGCGGCTGTGCAAGATCTCTGGGGAAAGAAAGGAGGACGCAAGGATCGTAGGGTGAATAAATTACATGACGTAGCGGAGGGGGCGGCGCCGTTCGGCTCCGATGTGGGAGTAAATAAATTTATGAGGAGGCGTGCTGGGCTTGAAATAAAGGCCGGCTTGGCACTGCAGGGGGGCCTTACTGGGCACTTGAGAAGAGGAATAACGCCCCTCTGGGCACCTTGAAGCTTAATTAGCATATTTGAAAAATCGCTTTTTCATCAAAATTTGAATAAAAGCAAGAAAACCCTTGCTGGAATGAAGGCACTTGAACATTGTTATGTTAACAGTTTAATATGCTCAAACTAGGTGACATATTCCCTTTAAACTAATATTTTATTGAAGCACCTTTTGATTTTATTACAGCACTCAGTCTTTTTGGGTAGGAGTCTATCAGCATGGCACATTTTGACTTGGCAAGACTTGCCCACTCTTCTTTGCAAAAAACACTCTATATCTGTCAGATTGCGAGGGCATCTCCTGTGCACAGCCCTCTTCAGATCACCCCACAGATTTTCAATCGGATTCAGGTCTGGACTCTGGCTGGGCCATTCCAAAACTTTAATCTTCTTCTGGTGAAGCCATTTCTTTGTTGATTTGGATGTATGCTTTGGGTCGTTGTCATGCTGAAAGATGAAGTTTCTCTCCATGTTCAGCTTTCTAGCAGAAGTTTGAAGGTTTTGTGCCAATATTGACTGGTATTTGGAACTGTTCATAATTTCCTCTAGCTTAACTAAGTTAACTAAGACCCCAGTTCCAGCTGAAGAAAAACAGCCCCAAAGCATGATGCTGCCACCACCATGCTTCGCTGTGGGTATGGTGTTCTTTTGGTGATGTACAGTGTTGTTTTTGCGCCAAACATATCTTTTGGAATTATGGCCAAAAAGTTCAACCTTGGTTTCATTAGACCATAACACCTTTTCCCACATGCTTTTGGGAGACTTTAGATGTGTTTTTGCAAAATGTAGCCTGGATTGGATGTTTTCCTTCGTAAGAAAAGGCTTTTGTATTACCACTCTACCCCCGAGCCCAGACATATGAAGAATACGGGAGATTGTTGTCACATGTACCACACAACCAGTACTTGCCAGATATTTTTGCAGCTCCTTTAATGTTGCTGTAGGCCTCTTGGTAGCCTCCCAGAACAGTTTTCTTCTCGTCTTTTCATCAATTTTGGAGGGACGTCCAGTTCTTGGCAATGTCACTGTTGTGCCATATTTTCTCCACTTGATGATGACTGTCTTCACTGTGTTCCATGCTATATCTTATGCCTTGGAAATTCTTTTCTACCCTTCTCCAGACTAATACCTTTTAACAATGAGATCCCTCTGATGCTTTGGAAGCTCTCTGTGGACTACGGCTTTTGCTGTGGGATGCGACTAAGGAAATTTTAGGAAAGAACTTTATTTGGGGTTAATCAGAGGCACTTTAAATGATGGCAGGTGTATGCTGACTGCTATTTAACATGAGTTTGAATGTGATTGCTTAATTCTGAACACAGCTACATCCCCAGTTATAAGAGGGTGTGCACACTTATGCAACCACATTATTTTAGTTTTTTTTTGTTTTCTTCCCTCCACCTAAAAGATTTCCGTTTGTTTTTAAATTGAGTTGTACAGTTTATAGGTCACATTAAAGGTGGGAAAAGATCTGAAATGATTTATCTTTGTCTCATTTTTTTTACATCACAGAACCCTGACATTTTAACAGGGGTGTGTAGACTTTTTATATCCACTGTATATTATGGTCAGTGAGTGTGGACCCATTGTGGCAACCAACCAGATTGACTATAGGCAAGTCCTGGGGATGTTATCCTGGCAGTCACCTGGTTTTTGCCCTTTAACCCCTTTTATAGGGATCTGGAATTTGCTGCAGGGGAACCACCAGGTCGATACCTCTTGCAATATTCTTGGTGTGGTTGACTGCTGACCCACGGGGTCAGAGACACCAGCACAAAGCACCACAGATTTAAGCAGTACACATAGTCAGGAAACAGGCAGAGGTCAGGGCAAGCAGAGTATGTGCAAATCAGTGAAACAGTCCAGAGGCCAGGGCAGGCAGCACAGGGTCAGAACAGTAAACAGGCACAGGTAAGGTCAGGCGGCAGAGAGTCAGTAGCAAGGAATGCGGCAGAGAGTCAGTACACAGGCAGACAAATAAATTGATAGCTCTTTTGAGGGCCTAGCAAACAAGTGACACCAGAGATCAAAGAGAATGCTACTACTAAATAGTGAAGTATATAATAAGCTACATGAACCAGTTACCAGCTGGTATCTGCAGTGCTTCTGAGTGCATGGGGTGTGGTGGATACTGTTGGATGAGAGGATCAGAGGGTGAATGACGAATATCTAGATTAGGGGATGTGATAAACTACCCTAAAGAGATGTGTTTTAGGGAAAGCCTTAAACTGTAGGAGTTCGGAATTATCCTGATTGGGGTAGTACATTCCAGAGAACTGGTGCGGCTTGAGAGAGGTTTTATTACCGCAGTTCTCAATAAATAGATGGGGGAAGGAACTTTTCTGATTCTAGTATGGGGCCTATGGACTCTAGCTATATCACAGAGCATCCATACTTAGATTTGGGGCCAAAACTGAATTCCATAGTTTCTATATCTAGTCCAACACAAGGGATAATGGCCGTATGAAATAGTCAGTACATTAACATTTTTCTCCCAGTGTTTTTTGTCTTCTTCATCCGAGAAATCTTGATATGCCGTAAGTAGACAAATGAATGCTTTCTCCTTCCAAGGCCCACTAATGTCTTAATGTCTTGTGGTTTGGACATGATTAACTGCTCCGAGTACACATTATTAGTGCAGACAGAGCTTGTTGTGTCCCAGGACTAGGGTGAATGCATGACACGAGGCAGGGAGTGCATTATCAGGTATGTTTTTGTGGTGTGATTTGTGCTTGTATAATGTCTAGATGAGACATGCTAACCACAGACAGCTGTGACACATCTGAACTCCCTAAGCCTGAAATAGTCTGATAAATAATTACTCTGGGGAAATAGAGGCAGAAAGCGGAAGGGCTTTAGGACAGCTGCGAGGAGTGACCGGTGCGCGCACATACAGGCTCCGCATTCATACCTGCTCTAATAATACTCTGCAAAGTCTACAGGACAAATAAAAGATACTGGCACAGACTGTGGATGACTGTGGGTAACCTATAAGTATAGGGTACCGGGGTAGTCACACTGTAATTGTCCATAAAGAAGATCACATAACTGCACATGCTTCCACATTTTATTTTAACCCTTTCTATGGCACTCTGGAGATTAAAAACTACTTTAAAGTATTCAGTTCTATTTGCAAACAGTATCAGATAGGGGGGGGATGTTTGAGCACACAAGAGGAAATTATTCTGAGCACCCATCATCTATCCATACAGAACGTGTACACATTCACTTTTCTTGGCATCTTTGTTAGTATCATTGTACACATGACATATCACCCCTATGACCTAGGTTATTAGTGAACCAGCCTATAGGAAATAGACCGTGATTGGGCCCAAATGGGGGTATCTTCAGATGGAAATTTGGGGCCCGGTTGTATTATAGTTCCATTATTGGGTCAGTGGTTTGGTGCTCTGGAAGATCCTGAGGTGCTCTAGTGAACCAATCCAACCCTCTTAAAGGGGTCCTCCAGGATTTAACAGATGCCCAATGCCTAGGATAGGTCGTCAATATATCAGTGAGGGTCCAACACCTGCAGCCCCGCCAATCAAGCTGTTCAGGAGTAGACCCTGTGTCACAAAAATGCTCTCGAAATACACAGCTCCGTCCATTGTGCAGTTGATGGAGCTGGTTACTGCAGGGCTGCTTCCTGTTCAAGTGAAAGGGAGCGATGCTGGAGCTACTCCTAAGGGCTCATGTACACGACCGTTGTTTTTGTCCACATTAGATCCGCATTTGGTGTGGATTGGATGTGGACTCATTCACTTCAATGGGGCCACAAAATATGCATCCATTTGTCCTTTCCACGGCCCCATAAAAATATAGAACATGTCCTATTCTTGTTCCCATTGCAGACAAGGATAGGACTATTCTACTATGGGCCAGATGTTCCGTTCCGCAAAATGCGGAAGGCACACAATCGGTATCCGTGTTTTGCAGATCCGCAATTTGCAGATCAATGGCTACGGCCATGTGCATGAGCCCTAAAAAGCAAATACCGTAGGTGTGGTGCAGAGAGTCAGACCTGTGATGACCTGATATTGATGACATTTGAAGAACCCCTTTGATTATTCTGCAGCCAATTATTTGGAGCCGTGGAGCCATATACTTCAACTGATGCTAGTATCAAGGAGAAATCATGCCTGATCATTAAGTAACTTTGTAAATACTTTGGTTTTCTGTTTTTGCACCAATTTTATGTTTTTTTTTTTTACTATTCATAAATAAAGCTTTTAAAAGATTTTTTAAAAATGTTGCTGGTTGTCCTTAGAAACAGTCAGCAGTTTATCTCCCGTTTTTAGTCACACAAGTATATTAAAGGAGGACCTTTTATGCTTTTTTATTAATTGAGATAAATACCTTTACTGGCGGGGTACCCCCGCTGATGCTGCCATCCTGCCTGATTTTTTTAAATATCGCCCCTGCACCCCGCTGTGCCCCCCTGTAGTTTTCTCGCTCAGTATGCTAATATTGAGCATCGGTAAAGGGAGGAGGAGTCGCCAGGGTTTCTTAATGGGTGTCTCCTTCTCCCTGGCTGTAGCGCTGTCCAATCACAGCGGAGAGCATCACTGTCAGGGAGAAGGGGAGATTTTTTTTCTCCCTTGCAATGGAGTCTGCGAGTCCCACTCAAGACTGGCTGATATGGCCCAGGCCCCTAAATGTAGCCTGTGGATGGAAAACAGGCACATTTAAATTGGAGTTTATACACCTCCAGGCATCGCTATATACAAACAAACTGAAAAAATGGCGTGGTGTTAAACAGGCAGGAAGTGCTCAAACCCATATGCAGTTGTGCATGTGTATACAGGGGAGCAAATCCTGCAGTTATGGCCCATTGCTAATGGCGATCCCCAGCAAAAATGCACACAGTGGAGGATGCCCACAGCGGACCACAAGTACCACAATAAACATCCACAATAAGTTTGAGGGTTTAGTAAGACCGCAGAGTGCACCTGTCTTTGCTATTATTATATGGGCACAGCATGTGGTCATATTATATTCAGGGGGGAAAGCATGTGATGCTATTATACTCAGGGGACACAGCATGTGGTGCCATTATATTGAGGGGGCACAATGTTTGACACTATTATATTCAGGGGCACAGCATATGGTACAATTATATTAAAGGGGTTCTCTAACTTCAGAAAATAGCATTTATTATGAAGAGAAAGTTAATACAAGGAACTTGCTAATAAAAGCAGAAACAAACACAATCCAACACACTCTGCAAACACAAATAATAAAGTAAATACAATACTGCCATACTCACTATAGAAAATGTGCTCATGCAAATGCTGCATTATAAATGTGAGATTCTTGGCAAGTACATTTTGTACAAAATTATTTGTCACTGTCTGCCAACGACAAGGCGATCTCTTTAAGACAGAAACCTACACTAAATGCTAAATGCTAAATGCTACCTCCGCTGGTCCCATACTGGCCGCCATTAAATTCAGGGCATGCAGGTTCCACATGCATGTTGAGCCCATACTGTATTATACTTGATTATTTGTGCTTACAGAGTGCTGTTGCATTGTGTTTGTTTTTGCTTTTGTGCTTTCAGCCATGGCGATGTGCACCTGCGCACTGGGGTGTGCTGACTAACTCCCCTTTTTCTTTTTTCTTTTTTGGCAGAAGGCACTTACTAATATATTGTTAATATCCATATTGCTTCCTTAGCTGGCTGGATTTATTTTTCCATCACATTATACACTGCTTGTTTCCATAGTTACGACCACCCTGCAATCTAACAGCGGTGGTCGTGCTTGCACACTATAGGAAAAAGCACTGACCTATGTGCACTCCCTCAGTCCTGGGCACCAGAGAGGCCGGTGCTTTTTGTTATAGTGGGCAAGCATGGAAACGAGCAATGTATAGGGTGATGGAAAAATGACTCCAGCCAGAAAAGGAAGCAATATGGACAATCCTTATACATTAGTAAGTGACTTGTATGGCCTACATCTACATGATAAATGTCACTTGCTGAAGTGAGACAACCCTTTAAGGTGTTTATTAATCTAAAATATAAAAATATGCTGCAAAATAAGAAGTCAAAGACATTGGCAACTAACTCTTGTAGTGCGATCAGCATAGATTTCATCCTACGGTTGAGTAGCAGTGTCCCACTATTTATTAGCAAACACTGCTTGCATGGTGCGGTGCCTTTAAAGATCTCTAACCTCTGCTCCACTGCAAGCAAGATGACAGCTGATTGCTTTTATTTTTCATCAACATCTTATATAAAATTTATCAACCAGAGAAAAAGCTTCCACAAGTTTCTACATGGCCTTCATTTAAATATACAAATGGAAAGATGGAAAATACACAGAAGGGCGAGACCACTTCTCCAGGCCGACTCCTGAAATGAAAGCACACAGCCCGTGTTTTCCAAGCTGGGAACCAATGAAATATTTAAGGTATGAGAGAACAGCACTTACTTAATTCATTTTTTTCTACAGAACCCTGTAATTTCCTGGTAATTATTGTTTGTACAGGGTGGCATACAGAAATAGATGGGCATAGATTCCATAGATTTCAGCAGCAATGTCTGCCAAGGAAAAGGGTTGACTTGGTAAAATTAGAAATAGCTGTTGAAGCCTTAAATTACAGAGAAGCTTGACAGATGACTTGTTCCAAGCGAGAGAGCTAGACCAGGAGAACATGCTCCATGTAATTCCTATGTTCACAAAAGATGATATGTTATTTTCAATGTGGACGCATGGACTGGCCTCCTAGACAGGATGTGGCTTTGCACTGTCTGAACCTGCAGTGTAGTCTCGACAGCCCCGAGTGTTGGCGTTGTGTCTTGACTGTTGAAATCACAGCTTTGGTAAGAAATGACAATTACACATGAGCTGGAATAACATTCTGGGATCATAGAGATATTTCAGAAAATTAAATTCCTCAAACAGACATTTCTCAAGAAGACGCTCAGTTCCGTTCCATCTTATAAGATTGGTAACTACTTCTGTCCTACTAAGAAAGAAGAATATGACAAAGCTGCAAAAACTATAGGCAAAAGTCCTTCACATCTGTGAATAATGTAGCCACCCTTAGGCCACCAACTTGTGACTGACTCCGTCACCAGAAGCTACCACCTGGTTTATCTTTGCTATGCACCTACACTAGCCAGTACACTGAGCAGAGGGGTCACATACTAAAATGGTGTTTGTTGGGTGCATCATACCCTTCCACACAAGAGGTTGCAGGACTTTCCCTCTTTCACTCCACCACATTAAAGGGGTTGTCTGGGTTCAGAGCCCCCAGGTTTGAGGACCGTATTTTTCGCTCTATAAGACGCACCGGGCCATAAGACGCACCTAAGTTTTAGAGGAGGATAATAAGAAATAAATATTTTCCATTACACCTCAGGTCAGACCAGCAATCAGACCCCCAATGTTAATCAGACCTCAGATAAGACCCCCAATGCCTCAGATCAGCCCCCAATGTCAGCCATTAGCCCCCCATTTCAGCCATCAGCCCTCCATGTCAGCCATCATGCCCCCATGTCAGCCATCAGCCCCTCATGTCACATTTCTCCCCCTTCATGTCTCATTTTTCACCGCCTCAATGTCACATTTCACCGCCTCAATGTCACATTTCTCACCCCTCCATGTCACTTTTTCCCCCTCCATGTCAAATCACCTATGTCACATCAGCCCTCCATGTCACATTTCTCCACCTCCATGTCACATTTCTCCCTCTCCATGTCAAATCACCTATGTCACATCAGCCCTCACATTTCTCCCCCTCCATCCATGTTGCAACATTTCTCCCCCTCCTTCCATGTTGCCACATTTCTCCCTCCTCCATCCATATTGTCACATTTCTCCCCCTCCATCCATATTGTCACATTTCTTCCTCCTCCATCTATATTGTCACATTTCTCCCCCCCATACATATTGTCACATTTCTTCCCCCTCCATCCATATTGTCATATTTCTCCCCCTCACTCAATCCATGTTGCCACATTTCTTCCCCTCCATCCATGTTGTCACATTTCTCCCCCTCTATCCATGTTGTCACATTTCTCCCCCTCTATCCATGTTGTCACATTTCTCCCCCTCTATCCATGTTGTCACATTTCTCCCCCTCTATCCATGTTGTCACATTTCTCCCCCTCTATCCATGTTGTCACATTTCTCCCCCTCCATCCATGTTGTCACATTTCTCCCCCTCCATCCATGTTGTCACATTTCTCCCCCTCCATCCATGTTGTCACATTTCTCCCTCCTCCATTCATGTTGTCACATTTCTCCCCCTCCATCCATGTTGTCACATTTCTCCCCCCTCCATCCATGTTGCCACATTTCTCCCCCTCCATCCATGTTGCCACATTTCTCCCCCTCCATCCATGTTGCCACATTTCTCCCCCCTCCATCCATGTTGCCACATTTCCCCCCCTCCATCCATGTTGCCACATTTCTCCTCCCTCCATCCATGTTGTCACATTGCTCCCCCTCCATACATGTTGCCACATTTCTCCCCCTCCATCCATGTTGCCACATTTCTCCCCCTCCATCCATGTTGCCACATTTCTCCTCCCTCCATCCATGTTGTCACATTTCTCCCCCTCCATACATGTTGCCACATTTCTTCCCCCTATCCATGTTGTCACATTTCTCCCCCTTCACCCATGTTGTCACATTTCTCCCCCTCCACCCATGTTGTCACATTTCTCCCCCCTCAATCCATGTTGCCACATTTCTCCCCCCTCCATCCATGTTGCCACATTTCTCCCCCTCCATCCATGTTGCCACATTTCTCCCCCACCATCCATGTTGTCACATTTCTCCCCCTCCACCCATGTTGCCACATTTCTCCCCCCTCAATCCATGTTGCCACATTTCTCCCCCCTCCATCCATGTTGCCACATTTCTCCCCCTCCATCCATGTTGCCACATTTCTCCCCCTCCACCCATGTTGTCACATTTCTCCCCCTCCACCCATGTTGTCACATTTCTCCCCCTCCACCCATGTTGCCACATTTCTCCCCCCTCAATCCATGTTGCCACATTTCTCCCCCCTCCATCCATGTTGCCACATTTCTCCCCCTCCATCCATGTTGCCACATTTCTCCCCCACCATCCATGTTGCCACATTTACCCCCCTCCATCCATGTTGCCACATTTCTCCCCCCTCCATCCATGTTGCCACATTTCTCCCCCCTCCATCCATGTTGCCACATTTCTCCCCCTCCATCCATGTTGCCACATTTCTCCTCCCTCCATCCATGTTGTCACATTTCTCCCCCTCCATACATGTTGCCACATTTCTTCCCCCTATCCATGTTGTCACATTTCTCCCCCTCCACCCATGTTGTCACATTTCTCCCCCTCCACCCATGTTGCCACATTTCTCCCCCCTCAATCTATGTTGCCACATTTCTCCCCCCTCCATCCATGTTGCCACATTTCTCCCCCTCCATCCATGTTGCCACATTTCTCCCCCTCCATCCATGTTGCCACATTTCTCCCCCTCCATCCATGTTGCCACATTTTTCCCCCTCCATCCATGTTGCCACATTTCTCCCCCTCCATCCATGTTGCCACATTTCTCCCCCTCCATCCATGTTGTCACATTTCTCCCCCTCCATCCATGTTGCCACATTTCTCCCCCTCCATCCATGTTGCCACATTTCTCCTCCCTCCATCCATGTTGTCACATTTCTCCCCCTCCATCCATGTTGCCACATTTCTTCCCCCCATCCATGTTGTCACATTTCTCCCCCTCCATCTATGTTGCCACATTTCTCCCCCTCCATCTATGTTGCCACATTTCTCCCCCCTCCACCCATGTTGTCACATTTCTCCCCCCTCCATCCATGTGGTAACATTTCTCCCCGCTCCATCATGTCCATTTCACCCCCCATGCCACATACATTTCTCCCTGCTGGCCACACGGCAGTCACACCCCCCTGACCCCGTGACTGTCTGTGTTGCCGATGCCGTGCTACTGCTGAGCCTGCGTGCCGCTCTGTGAGGAGGTGAGGGCCGGGACCGCACGGCACACCTGCAGGCTGGGGTGGGCTGCCGGGCCCGGCGGGGCAAGTTCGCAATTTATTGAAAAAAATAAAATAAATAATTTTTCCGCCCTGGCGCCGCCCCCCTTTCTCTGCGCCCTCAAGCAGCCGCTTGGTCTGCCTTATTATAGAGCCAGCCCTGCCTTAGTCATGGTCCTAACCAGATATACAGAAACTAGGACCAACCTAAGCACGATCCTCTTCTATAAAGGCCTCATATGTATAACTTGTTCTTGACAGGCAGTAGTGCTTCTTGTAAATCTAAGCCATCACCACTAGTCAGCATGGTGAGCAACTCAAGCATAAACCCCAATATATTATGTAAGCTCATTTTTTAAAGCGAACATGCATAGTGTACTCTACGGGCAATTAACTATAGGGCACAGAGGTGGCACAATTATCCTAATTTGTTACAGTTGGATGGTATGAGTTTGGATTTTCAAGGTCTGAGGGTACCTGGAGGCCATTCTCCTTTATTGTGGTGTGCTTTATGAGAGCCTATTTCACAGAGGCATTCTTCATCACTACATACCTGACATACTTCATTCCCAAGAAGAAATGCTGACTTGTACATCTTGCCATCTGGAAGCACATGAATTGGCCACATTCACCTCCACAGACAGCCAATTATACAGTAACTTAGAGCTACCCACAAGACCAGCCGTCTCAGCTGTTTCCAGGCTGCTCATGGGACTCTCATGAGCTGTTCTACGGGCCAAACACAGACAGCAGAGGAGTGTAATCTGCGCGGCTATGCTAAGGGACTGCACATGCCGATGCTGTTAGACTGTGACCTCAAACGTTGGACAGTGCGCAGCAAATAATCAGGAAAGATTAACATTTGGTCATGGTATTATCTCCAAATAAACGTGTTAATCTCAGCAACGCTGACAATCTAAAGTGGTCGAATCTTAGCCCAGCATGAATGAGCACAGAGCAGTGGGCAGAGCGGACGCATTGGCAAATATGGCTGGAATTTGCTGTCGAATGCAGGGTTTATATGTGTTAACAGCGTGCAGGGAACCCATTGATTTTCTGTTACTACAACATAGACCTGCTTGTCCACTAGCATTAGGGTAAGTTTAACATATGGCACAATTCTGTTCCAGAAATTTTTGCTGTAGAAATACACCCATTTATTTAAATTGGGTTTATAAATGAAAAATCCCATTTGGATGTTGCAGGAATAACTGCGTTCAATGGATGGAGCGCAATTTTAGCTGCAGAAATTTCTACAAAAAATCTGACATGTTTAGTCCACCTGCACAGGCTGAGGAATACATTCCTGTGCAGAAAAACCGCAGTACCAGTATGAGATTAAATACATTTCTTCTGCGTGGAATTTGACCTGCCGTGTGGCTTTCCAAATCCGCAGCATGCCAATTATGTTTCTGGTTTTTCATGCAGATCTTCTGTGCGTTGACCCAGGTACCCTTAGGCCCCTTTCACACGGGCGAGTATTCCACGCGGATGCGATGCGTTAGTTGAACGCATTGCACCCGCACTGAATCCTGACCCATTCATTTCTATGGGGCTGTGCACACGAGCTGTGATTTTCACGCATCACTTGTGCGTTGCGTGAAAATCGCAGCATGCTCCTCTTTGTGCGTTTTTCACGTAACGCAGGCCCCATAGAAATGAATGGGGTTGCGTGATTTTCACGCACGGTTGCTAGGAGACGATCGGGATGGAGACCCGATCATTATTATTTTCCCGTATAACATGGCTATAAGGGAAAATAATAGCATTCTGAATACAGAATGCATAGTACAATAGCGCTGGAGGGGTTAAAAAAATAATAATAATTAAACTCACCTTAATTCACTTTCTCGCGCAGCCGGCATCTCTTCTGTCTTCTTTTTTGCTGTGTGCAGGAAAAGGACCTGTGGTGACGTCACTCCGGTCATCACATGGTCCGTCACATGATCTTTTACCATGGTGATGGATCATGTGATGACCGGAGTAACATCACCACAGGTCCTTTTCCTGCACACAGCAAAAAAGAAGACAGAAGAGAAGCCGGGCTGCGCGATCAAGTGGATTAAGGTGAGTTTAATTTAATAATTTTTTTTAACCCCTCCAGCCCTATTTAACTATGCATTCTGTATTCAGAATGCTATTATTTTCCCTTAAAACCATGCTATAAGGGAAAATAATACAATCTACAGAACACCGATCCCAAGGTTTGGGTACCAAACATGCAGATTTTTCTCACGCGCGTGCAAAATGCATTACAATGTTTTGCACTCGCGCAGAAAAATCGTGCATGTTCCCGCAAAGCACCCGCACCTTTTCCCGCAACGCCCGTGTGAAAGAGGCCTTAGGGTGTGGTGGATACATCCACAACATTTTGAAGTGCCAGCAAAGTAGATGAGATTTTACTAAATGTTATCCAGACGCAGGGGCGGACACATCGCCAGTGCAGCTGGTTCAGCTGCACAGGGGCCCTGCGTGTGAGGGGGCCCATTCATACTAGTGAGCGCTTCTGGAAGCGTTCACTAGTATTATACTAGTAAGCGCATCCAGAAGTGCTCACTAGAATGCAAGAGATCGGCGCTTGCTTACTTACCCCTCCGGCGCTGGTCTCCTCCAGCCTGACTGCGTACAGCGCGCACTATGACCTGACGCTGTACGCAGTCAGGTCACGTGTGCAGCGCGGGCTGTTGGAGACAGGACAGGGAGAGCAGGAGAGGTAAGTTTCAATTATTTATTTTAGTATGATCTGAGGTCTGATATCATGGGGCCCTGGGGTCTGTCACATCATGGGGGGCCTGAAATAAGCATATGGGAGTGCCTGACTCTGGGGGTCCGACTTCTGACTGAGCAGGGGGGGGGGGCTGAATAAATAAATAACTGATATTGGGGGGGCTGAGCAACTGACATAGGGGGGACTGAATAAATTAATAACTGATATTGGGGGGTCCTCCTGAGTAACTGATATGGGGGGGTGTCCTGTGTAACTGACATATGGGGGGGGCTGAATAAATAAACAACTGATATTGGGGGGTTCCTCTTGAGTAACTGATATGGGGGTCCTGGGCAACTGGCATATGGGGGGGGTCTGGGCAACTGATATGGGGGCGTGAATGGGCATCTAATGGGGGGGTCCTGAGCAACAGATATTGGGGCCTATCTGAGCAAGTGACATATGGGGGGGGGCTGCCTATTTTATATACTGTAATATGCACTATGGAGGGGGAGGAGCACTATGGGGGGCCCTATCTTATATACTGGCACACATGGGGGGCACTATGGAGAAGGGGGAGCACTATGGGGGCATCTACTGGGGACCCTATCTTATATACTGGCACACATGAGGGGCACTATGGAGAAGGGAGGAGAGGAGCACTATTGGGGTCATTATATAGGGAAATTATGCTGGCACACATTATGGGGGCATTTTATACTGGAACATTGTCAGGCACCATGGGGATAAGGGGAGCCGCACAATTGGGGCACGTTATAAGAGTATTTTCATACTGGCAGAAATTATAGGGCACTATGGGGACCTTGTCTCAACTGGGGGCACTAAGAAGTTTTTTGGGCACACAGTAAGGGGCATTGGCACACATTATGAGGGTACTATGGGGACATTGGCTCTACAGGGGGCACTAAGAGGAGGTATTATTTATACTGCCACACAACAGGGCATTTCTATTTTTACTGTAACACATTATTAAGAGAATTATTACTACCGTGGGCATTATGGTGGGCTTTATTACAGTTGAGGGACTATAAGGAACATGAATACTAGTATGAGCACTATGGGAGTATTATTACTTCTGGGACACAGTGGGGAAATTATTACTGTAGGGTCACTATTACTACTACGTGTTGTCTTGTAGATAATTATTTCTATTGGTGGGACTTTGGGGAGCACTGTTACTGTGGGGGCACCCTGGCACGATATCAGCTTAGCACAATTATTTTTGGGGAAATTATGTTTACACTATTAGTGTCAGGGACACTGTTTCCTGGGCACAGTTATTTTTTAGGACACTGTGTACCAATAATTATTGAAGGGGAACTATCTGTGTGAAACCTGTATAGGGAGCACAGTGGGCACAGTATTGGGGGTGGCAGGATGGGGTGTTCAGAAGGTGGGAGGATGATGGAAAAGTAGGAAACTAAGATGTCTGTCAAACTCTGTAGACAGAAGAGATGGCTGAAAAATCATCATGGCGGTCTGGTCTGAAAGGAGAAGATGAGGGCAGAGAACATCTACATAAAAGGAGACGTCACTGGATGTATGAGGTATGTGGACCTGTATTCGGCTACCTTCACATCTGCGTTAGTGATCCTGGCAGGCTGTTCCAGCAGAGAACAGCCTGCTGGAATTCACTGGATCCGGAACTGCTGGATGCAGACAGAATGCCCCCCGGTCCCATTGACTATAATAGGGTGCCGCAGAGATCCGGCCACAATCTGGCAAAAATGCAGAGACTCAGCGGGACCGCATGGTGCGTAGTGTCGCAGGTGTGAAAGTAGCCTTACCCTGTATATTTTGTATTGCTCTAAGTAATGTTAGGACGGAATAGGTTAGGTTGCGAATTTGGCTTGGGTGGGGGGGGGGGGGGGGGTCGCAGGCACATTCTTTGCACAGGGGCCCTCTGCTGTCTGTGTCCGCCCCTGTCCACTCGCTGTGGTAAAAATCCAGAGCTGCAGCTTTAACATATGACTACTCCACTGTAAGTATTATTTAACCTCTTCCTGACATCTGCTATACATGTACAGTGGATGTCGGGTCTTTAAATATGGCGCCCGCTCGGGAGCAATACACCACATGCTTGCTAACCCCTCCGATGTCATGTTAAATTGTGACCATCACAGTGGTCAATTAATGGGGGCACTGCACTCCCTGTGACCAAAAAGCACTGCCACTGCCATAGTGAAGTTCCTATCCAGCCCTGCCTGTGATTATATTATCGTGTTAGCTAATAGTTGAAACTTCACCGAATCAGGCCTCATGCACACGACCGTGGAGTGTTTTGCGGTCCGCAAATCGCAGATCCGCAAAACACGGATAGTGTCCATGCGCGTTCCGCAATTTGTGGAACAGCACGGACAGCCTTTAATATAAATGCCTATTCTTGTCCGCAAAGCGCGGACAAGAATAGGGCATGTTATATTTTTTTAGCGGGGCCACGGAACGGAGCAATGGATGCGGCCAGCATCTTTTGCGGCCCCATTGAAGTGAATGGGTCCGCATCCGACCCGCCATTGCGGACGAAAACAACTGCCGTGTGCATGAGGCCTCAATGTGTGAATGGAACAGTAATGGGCCTGCGTGTCCACTGTGCATACAGTTCTAGGGTGATCTAAGTTTGATATATTAGAAACAGAAAAGATATGGGTATTGCTAAATGCATGTACATTATCATTATTCACTATCATGATCACTAGTACCTCAGAGTAGGTGCAAGGTGACAGGTGCACTTCCTCTGGGTTCCCTGTCTAATATCTAGACAGCAAGGCCCACATTTATCAATGTATTTCCATCAGTTACAGCTTCATAACAGCTTGAGCACCTCAAGGTGAAGAACATTGATTACCATAAATCACGTTAAGGTTTAGACCGCTATTATATCTCTGTAGGCCCTGCTCAAGTTTCACAATCCTAATAATCTAAGAATTTTTAGCAGAACCTATCCCCACACCCTGTTAAAAGAAAATGATGTTATATAATTTCATTTACAACGATTCAGGCAGAGCAGGCAGAATTACAGAGATCTTCAGGTCTGACTCATAGCCATGGTGAGGACTCATCGAACTAATGTGCCAACCGTGAACTGATTTCCAAGTGTCAAGATCATCTTAACCAACATAGTCCTGTCATATGTTCTCTTAAAATAATTCACAGCAGAAACGAAAAATGATTTGATTCCAAACACCAGAAGGTATTTCAAGTAATGATTGCAACCTGTATTGTCAGCCAGCGGTAGGTAACCATGGAATCTCAGATGTCTTCTCCAACACTTAGGCTCTGTTCTCTTCTTAGTAGAACCATGGCTATCTTGATGGATCAGTTTTCAGACAAATCACTGTGGTTTCCAGCAACTGGAACAACAATTGGCCAGCGTGAGATGAGTGGCCATGTTAATTTGACGGCTCATTAGTTCATTCTCTGTAAAGGGATGCTCCCTCACAGCAGTAATTATTTGTTATGCCACCAATTATTCATCTGGTGGTTCAAAGGGTTGTTTTGTGTCAAGAAGCCTTTAAATGGGTTGTCCACTATATCTATCTATATGCACAATGCTATGCGCAGTGGTAGTCAATGAAGGCCACTGATGGACCACTGGTCCCACGACTCTCCATCATCGGCTATTTTGCGACCTGACCTGAATGCAGTAAACAAGGGGTAAGCAATTCATACCATTGGACATCGGCGCCGATGGTTTAATAATAGTGTATCACTAACTGCTACATGCTGTTCTCACCACATGCCCAAAATTTTGATATTGATGACTTATCCATAGGATAGGTCATCAATATCAGATTAGCGGTGGTCTGACTCCCAGCACCCCTGCCGATAAGCTGTTTAAAGAGGGTACGGTGCTCCAGTGGCCGCCGCTTCCTAGGTCAGTAATGCCATGTTGATCAGTCACACGGCCAAGGCGCAGCTCAGCCCCATTCAAGTTAGTGGGGCTGAGCTGCGATACTAAAGAGATCCTCTATCCAAAGGATGGCACTGTGCTTGATAAGCTGCAAGGAGGCCATGACACTCATAGGCGTGCCACTGCCTCTTCTAATAGTTGATCAGTGGGGTCGCAGGTGTTGGACCCCTGCCCATCTGATATTGATGACCTAAGCCTACAATTATTGCACATCAGCAAAAGAAAGTTTGGAAAATACATCAGCTTTCTAGGCACCCTAAATTCAATCATAAAATACTTTCAATTGTCAAAATGGGAGTAAATATTCAATAATAATCAGATAAATAATGGCATGTTGTACCATTAAAGATGAAAGAAAAATGTAAAAGAAAAAATATTACCACCCATACAGAAAAGAAATCAATAACATTATATTCATATATTTATATTCATAAAAAATGCAGCAGTAATCCTTTGGTCAGAAGCCAGGAGAGAAGACATAAACCATTGCTGTATATTAGTATACAAAGTCCGCAGAATTCTCAGTATGACAGATCATAATTACATAATAAAGTATTCCATTAACGCTCTGTTATATCCAACAATGCGAATTAGGGGCAGAACAGCAAAAATGATGGCAGTGCCGGATCGGTCACCATTGACTATAACGGGGTCTGCGTTTTACTGGATAAACAAGGCTTCATGCTGAGCTCTTTTATCCATCATTGTTTATGTAATCTGCAACAAAGGCTCCTAAGGCCTCTTGCACACGACCGTATGGCTTTTTCAGTGTTTTGCGGTTGTTTTAAACGGATCATTTTTTCCAGTTTTTTGTTTCCATTTCCATTCGTTTTGACGTACAGTTTTTTGCGGATCGCAAACGGAAGCGGAAGCATGGCATATTCAGTATACAGTAATTACATAGAAAAATTGGGTTGGGCATAACATTTTCAATAGATGGTTCGGCAAAAACGGAACGGATACGGAAGACATTATGGATGCATTCCGTATCCGCACCGTTTTTTTACAGCCCTATTGACTTGAATGGAGCCACGGAACGTGATTTGTGGGCACCTCCGGGTCTGCAATTCCGATCCCGAAAAAAATAGAACATGTCTTGCGGACAAGAATAGGCATTTTCTATTAAGTGCCGGCGATGTGCGGTCCGCAAAATGCGGAACGCACATTGCTGGTGTCCGTGTTCTGCGGATCTGCAAAACACACACGGATGTGTGAATAGACTCTAAGAGTTCCAAGGAAATTTTAAAGAGTAATTAATAAAAATTAATGTTTTATAAAAGAATAGTCAGAGAGGTGAATAGAAGCCACGCTAAGGTCCTAGAGACCTTTGAACCTCACACAATGGACCCTAATAGGACATGTTCTAGCTTTGAACGGAATGGAAAAACGGAAATACAGAAACCGAGTACATTCCTTTTTTTTGCGGATCCATTGAAATGAATGGTTCCGTATACGGAACGCAAAAAACGGAACGTAAACAAAAAAAATACAGTGCAAGAGGTCTATCTGAGCTTCTAATACAGGAGAGAACACAGCCTGCTATGGGAAATATAACCCCCCCTCCCTAAAATTTTTTTTTTTTTTTAGGCCCCATTCACACGTCCGCAATTTCGTTCCGCATTTTGCGGTACAAAATAGCAGACCCATTTATTTCTATGGGGCCGCACGATGTGCTGCCCGGAAAAGCAATTGCGGACAAGAATAGGCATATTCTATTAGTGCCGGCAATGTGTGGTCCGCAAAATGCGGAATGCACATTGCCGGTGTCAGAGTTTTGCAGATCCGTGGATCCTCAAAACACGCTACGGACGTGTGAATAGAGCCTTAAATACTCCCCACTGTTGCTTCTTCAAATCCTGAAATAAATCACTAAAAGATATAGAAGAATATAGAACAAAATAAAACCAAATGTCAAACAAAAAAATCACTGAAAAAAAGATACAAAACATCCTGATATGATAGTAAAATACGCGGATGTGCATGGCTACATTTATAAAGTCATTATAAATGTATAAACTAATGCATTCTAACAATAGATGCAAACATAACATATGGACTAAGCCCCCACTCTAATGATAAAATCTGAGACATGCACATCCATTTACTATCATATCGTGCAGGATGTTTTGTATCTTTTTTCCGTGATTTTTTTTATTTGTCTTGAAGGAGTGGCCCCTTTAGGTGTGAATTAACTTTTATTTTGGGAGTAGCATTCATGTGCACTATTGCCCCACCTATGAGGTGACCTTGATTAGGTGGTACATATAGGTGTGTGTGCTCCTCCTCTCATTGGTTGCTGATGCACGCAGAGCAGGGGAAGCGGCTGCTTCGGGGCCCGGGCTGACAAGGGGCCCGACCGCCCGGGAGCAGTGTCTCAGTGTCAGACAACATGGGGATTATCTCAGGCCGGGCCCTTCACTTACAGTGCGGTCACATCACCATCGGTCCCTGACCGCCGACAGCCAATCCCCCCTCCCGCTGATTTTCCTTACTGCCAGCATAGCGCGCGGTGCCGTCCACTAGCGCGCTATGCTAATTAAGCCCGCCTAATAAGTTCCTGTCCTGACTAGAGAGTTTGGCAGGAGAAAGAGGAAGCGCGGCAGATAAGAGGAGCAGCACGGCAGCGGCACAGCAGCGAGCGCACATCACTCACTCCTCGGCTTTTAAGGTATGTGCGTGCTGCCTATGCCCCCTTGCCCTTTCAGTGCAGCCCCTGGCCCTTATCTGCGCCCCATAGCCCTTGTCAGAGCCCCCCTGGCCTTTGTCTGTGCCCCCCTGGCTCTGTCTGCACCCCCTGGCCCCTGTCTGTGCCCCCTTGGCCCTTATCTGCACCCCCAGGCCCCTGTCTGTACCCCCCTCCCCCAGCCCCTGTCTGCATCTCCCTGGTTCTTGTCTGTGCCCCCTCTGGCCCTTATCTGCAACCCCCTGGCCCTGGCCTGTGCACCCGTGACCCCTGTCTGTGCCCCCCTGACTCTGGTCTGTCCCCCCAGGCCCCTGTCTGCACCTCCCTGGCCCTTGCTTGTGCCCCCCCAGCCCTTATCTGCACCGCCCTGGCCTGTGCCCCCCTGGCCCGGGCCTGTGCCCTCCCGACCCTGTCTGCACCTCCCTGGCCCTTGTCTGTGCCTCCCTTGGTCCCTTATCTATGCTTCCCCTGGTCCCTTGTCTATGCCCCCCCTCGTCCCTTGTCTATGCCCCCTGGCCCTTGTCTGCGCCCCTTTCCCTTGTCTGCGCCCCTGGCCCTTGTTTGTGCCCCTGTCTCTTTTTTGTGCCCCTCTGGTCCTGGCCTGTGCCCCCCCGGCCCCTGTCTGCACCTCCCTGGCCCTTGTATGTGCCCCACCTGGCCCTTGTTTGTGCCCCTGGCCTTTGTCTGCACCCCCCTGGCCTTTGCCTGCACCCCCATCCCCTGACTCCTGTCTGAAATCTTGACTAGCCAAAGAAGTGGGGTTTGCATGGGAGGATGGAGTTGCCAAGTGTGGCGAAGGTTGGGGCGGCCCATACAAAAATTTGCTGTGGGGCCAAGTCACTTCTTGCTACGCCCCTGTCACCTTCCCGCACTCTAGCATGCAATCACACCATCCACCACAACACACACACACACACAAAAAAATCCACACACCTCGTAGAGTAGTAAACTTTAATAATTATGAGTGGCCACTAGAGGTGTTCCTTGGCAGTAATGTAAATACTGCCCTTTTTATCTGAAATGGCAGTGTTTACATTAAAAAGCTTGCAGAGACATGCTATAGACACCAGAACTACTACGTTTAGCTGTTGTGATTCTGGTGACTATCGTGTCCCTTAAAATAGAGAAAAAAAGAATCAGCACAAAAGTATCAAATAAAATGGCTGTATCATTATTCTAAAAATTAAAAAAGCACAACTTCTGACACAAATACACAGTATTTTGCAGATTACTTTTTTTTTTACAATGTGCAGATAGTACTGTACTACTAACCCCTCCATCCACCCCTACATACAGGGTAATACAGCGCCACATACCTCTTACATCCAGCGACGTCTCTTTGATGTAGATGCTCTCTTTCCTCATCTTCTCCTTTCGGCCCTTCAGATCAGTCCACCATTTATCAGCTATTTCTCGTCTCTGCAGTTTGACAAACAAAATCTTAGTTTACTACTTTTCCATCATCCTCCCATCTTCTGGACAAATCATCCTACCACCCCCAATACTGTGCCGCTGTGCTCCCCAATACTATACTGCAGAAACAGATAAACCTCCTGATAATAGCAGTACCATGCAGATAGTGCCCTTCAATAATTATTGGCACACAGTGCCCTAAAATAACTGCGCCCAGCAAATAGTGCCCCTGACACTAATAGTGTAAACATAACGTCCCCAAAAATAATTGTGGTAAGCTAATACTGTGCAAGGTGCCCCCACAGTAATAGTGCTCCCAAAAGTCCCACCAATAGGAATAATTCTCTGCTGGAGCACACATGGCAGTAATAGTGCTCCTACAGTGCCCCCAACATGTGCCCCAGAAGTAATAATGCTCCCATAGTGCCCATACTAGTAATCATCTTCCCCATAGACCCCCAGTAGTAATAAAGTCCATCATAATGCCCCCAGTAGTAATAATTCTCCTTATAATGTGCCAGTGCAAAAAATAACCCCTTTTAATGCCCTTAGTTGATTTAATGTTCACATAGTGCCCCCATAATGTGCAGTATAAAATACCCCTATATAGTGCCCCCAGTAAATGCCCCCATAGTGCTCCTCTCCCCCTTCTTCCTAGTGCCCCCCATAATGTACCAGTATAAAATGCCCCATATATAGTGCCCCAGTAGATGCCCTCAGTGTCCCCCATAATATGCAAGTATAAAATATCCCTTCTTAGTGCCCCCCATAGATGAGCCCATAGTGCTCCTCTCTCCCCTTCCCCATAGTACCCACCATAATCTGCCCCAGTATAAATGTCGCTATACAGAGCCCCCCATATAAAATACCCCTTCTTTGTGGCCTCAGTAGATGCCCCCATAGTGCCCCCAATAATGTGCCAGTAAGAAGTGCCCCCTTAGTGCCACCCAATAATGTTCCAGTAAAAAGTGCCACCAATAATGTGCCAGTAAGAAGTGCCCCTATAGATGCCCCCCACAGTGCCCCCAATAATGTGCCAGTAAGATCTGCCCTATAGATGCCCCCCAATAATGTGCCAGTAACAAGTGCCCCCATAGATTCCCCCCAATAATGTGCCAGTAACAAGTGCCCCCATAGATTCCCCCAAATCATGTGCCAGGAACAAGTACCCCCATAGATGCCCCCCAATCATGTGCCAGTAACAAGTGCCCCCATAGATGCCCCCAATCATGTGTCAATAACAAGTGCCCCCATAGATGCCCCCCAATCATGTGCCAGTAAGAAGTGCCCCCATAGATGCCCCCCAATCATGTGCCAGTAACAGGTGCCCCATAGATGCCCCCCAATCATGTGCCAGTAGCAAGTGCCCCCATCATGTGCCAGTAACAAGTGCCTTCATAGATGCCCCCCAATCATGTGCCAGTAAGTAGTACCATATAAAAAAAAATAAACACTTATACTAATTCCATCAGTCTGGCGGCGATGTGATGCAGGCCTCTTCCGGCCTGTGTTCCGCGCTGTATGGCTCACGCGGCGCGATGACGTCATCACGCCGCCTGCACCGGCCTCTGATAGGCTGCAGGCCTGGTGCCTGCAGCCTATCAGAGGAACGGGGAAGGGAGACGCCTCTCCCCTCCCCTGCCGCAGCACATCTATCTGTATCTCTGTCCTGAGGGCGGCAATACAGATGACTATGGAGATGAGCGCTTCCACAATGGAAGCGTTCATCTCCCTGTGCCCTGCCGCCGCCCCCCACTTGTCACCAGGGCTGCGCCGCCTGGGGCCATCGCATTTGCCCCGCGTTAAAGACGGCCCGACTATATGTGCAGGGTCTGCGCTCCTGAACATAGATACACAACTGCATAGGTAGGTCTAGGTTAGGACCTGCCTGACTGAGACCACCATGGCACTGGGTAGGTGGGCACAGATGTGTTTTAATCAAAATATATTGGCTAAGGGCTCAAGCACACGACTGTATGCCCTCCGAGACATACGGTCCACGAGCAGGCAATATATCCCGGAGCGGCATACATTGTGCTCACCGGAGCGCACACTATCATAGGTTACTATGATACTGTGCGCATCGGGCCGCCCACGGGACTATTGTCCTGCACTCAGATCATATGAGTGCAGGACAATAGTCGCATGGGCGGCCCGATGTCACGGACCATATGTCTCGAAGGGCATACAGTCTCATGTACACTTTTCTTTTTTCTTAGGTGCAGAAATTGACCTGCTGTGCGGATTTTGAAGTCTGCGGCATGTCAATTGTTGCCTTTTTCTTGTGCGGATTTCATGCTTTTTAATGAAAGGGTGAGAACTGCGGGAAAATCCACAAGGACATACAAGGATCAGCAGACCTTCCACAATCTAGACCGTTCGTCCAATAAAGACATCTGAAACAACGGCATCTATCATATGTCAGCCAGCATTGTTCAGACATTCATATTACGGCTTTGCATTAACCTCACATGCTCGGTAATGTCTCCTGCCGGCTTTCACTCTGCCTTCACATGTGGTTAGGTGGTCTCTGTTCTCCACAGATGGAGAGGCAGTGGAACTGACCACGTCTGCCTCCTCCCCCAGCGCACAGGCATTTCTCTCTATTTTTTGCGGATGGATAATCCCACAGAAGCAGCTGACTTCCAGGCACACTATGGCTAGCAGCTGACTAGCAGAAGGCCTGATCCCAGATAAAATACAGGCTGTGGAGCAGCCATCCAGTTCACTCCGAGCATTTCACCTCATTAGAAGGTTTTCAGCTGTCAGCCAGTCACCATAATCACATTCTGTACTGTTAGCTCCTTTTAACCCTTTCTGCTTGCATGTGAAGATGCCCCTAGATATTAGATATAACCACTGGCTGAAAGTTGTATGGTCAGCAGTTGTCTTGCTCTTCCAGGACTTGAGGACTTGAAGACCTGTTTTCAGGATAGGTCATTACTATCTAATCGGTGGGGCCTGACCCTTATAATCTAAGGGGCCGCAGTGCTTAGACCTGTGATGTGATGTTGTCACGACCCTTGGTCATGGTCGTGACTCCTGTAACCGCATGCAGTTGCCTGCGGTCTTGGTGTTGTTGTCAATCACAGGTGAGGGTTATAGTATGTTGCCTCCCCTGTGGTTGCCGCTGGCAACATTGTGTATGTGGCAGCAGAGCAGCCTGAGCGGTGCTAGGCAGCTTGCTGCAGTAGGCATGCGGTTGCACCTGGCAACCTCTCCTATAGGTGGGCCTTTTATCGGTGTGCACGGGGTGTTATATGTGTTGTGTGCACTTCCCCTTTAAGTTGATGTCTTCCCTTCCCTGGTGTTTGAAGGGTTAACTTCCTTCCTATTGTGTGTGTGCACTGGGTGTGTCTGACTGTGGGTGTGGCTACTTGGCCCTATATAGCCTCAGTGGAAGGCAGTAGTCAGAGAGGGTGCTTCAGCCATGCTTGCTGGAGGCAGCCTCCTGGTTAGTTACCATCTGCCAGTGAGGGCCACCCTGGTGGTCATAAACGTTATGTCTGGTGTTAGTTTATGGTTTATTTGTTATTGCAGCATATGGTTTACTGGGTTCCCGTGTGATGTCTGTTGTGTGCTGTGTCCTTGGTGTTGGTTGTGGATAGCAGCACTTGCACGTGGGTTCCAGGTTGTGTGTCTGTGACAGGTAAGTGTGGTACTAGTCTCACTTACCTGTCATTGCCATATGTCTGTTTATGTTCCCCTTTCTATGTAGCTTGGCTAGTGAGACTCCTGTTCCTCCGTGTCTAGGAGGAACGGGTCGTCTTACCCTGCTCCTAGTCCAGGGCCACCCTGAGGGAGAGCAGGAATATCAGGTTCCGGAGTATGAGCCCTCCTACCTTCAGGATTGGCTCATACGGATAGGAGACAGGGTCAGAATTGGGGATGTGTAGGAGGTGACCTTCTCCCTTATTCCTGTACTGGCCATGCTCTGACCACCCATCTGCTAATACCGCTCGACTGAGGGTTTTCCCCATCCTCAGCCGTGACAGATGTTCATCAGTCACATGGCTTTTGTGCCGCTCAGTCCCCTCAAGTGGTCGCCATACAATGTACCATGTTACTTGGTGTACTGTGAAGGGACCACAGCACTCATCCAAGCCCCGTGCCCTCTTCAAACAGCTGATCAGTGGAGGTGTCCTATCAATCAGATATTTCAGACCTATCCTGCGGAAAGGTCATCAATATTTAACTCCCGGAAACCTCTTTAACATATTGAGGAGGAGTGGTGAATGGGTGGTGGATACCTAATGTGCTTGACCACCAGAGTCTAGGGTTGCCACACATGCAGGTTTATCATCTCCTTTGCGCCTGAAAAGTGGTGTTAAAAAGTCGAAGGTGGAACATCTTTACTGCAACATTTTAAGAAATTGTCACAATTCCCACTTTTTATCTCCCTCGACACTTTTATAAAATGGGACATGGCAACAGCCGGAAAGGGGGAAAGCAGCCACCCCGGCAAATTTATCTTCATTCACGCCAGTTTTCTGGCATGAATTAGGCCAGACATCTACGGCAGCTCTGAGCTGTTGTAGGTTTTTGGTTAGGCATACGGTCTGCCCGAGGATGCGCCTAATTTATGACAAGGTCTGTGCTGAAATCGCTAGTCTTGATAAATCTCCCCCTATGTGTATGAGCAGATTTGACCCATAAAATTCTCACTTTGGATTAAACCTGTAAGCCACCAGGAATACAAAGCACCAAAACCTAAGTCGGTTTTGGCTGCAGTGTAGATGTGCTTGTATCCCCTGGCCTCTGCTGCAGCCAACCACTGCACCCTGATACCACTGGTAAGCTATATACTACATGCTTGTTAATTGCTCCTCCATTATTTCTTCCTCATATGGATCTCCACAGTGCGTGTAGCATTTCTTGGGGGTTTATTAGGAGAGAATCTGCTCTTGTGCTATTTATCTTTGTGTCAAATTCCTGTCATGTGCCTCGCTATTATTGATGTACTCCACCAATACATTTGGTATGGTTTTAATGCTAATTAATCAACTTTGAAGCTTTATCAGGAATTTCTGGCTCCAGTGTCCCTGTAAGATTTATATTGGAGGGAGTGTAGTCCCTTGCTTTCTTGGTCAAAATGACCAATTAGGTTTAATTAAGATGGACCTTTAGTTGTTTATACCTATAGATGAATCATATTAGTTGTACTTTTCTTAGTATGGGTAACTTGTTTCTCATGTGTCCGTGACCCAGTGACATGACACTGCTACGGGCAGTCATCGGCTGCAGCACCCACTTGACCTACATTAAAGGGGTTGTCGGGGTCCAGAGCTAAACCCGGACATATACCCTTCTTCAGCCAGGCAGCCCCTCTGAGATGAGCATCGGAGCATTTCATGCGTAGGGCAAGGACTTTTTTGTTTACAAACTCAGACTGCTAGGCAGAGGCCTCCGCCTAGCAGTGTTGCCGGTGACGTCACTGGCACTAATGGTCAGGTTTTAGCGCTGCCCTAGCCTGATTTACATGGTATGGTATGGAGAACAAACTGGCTTATTCGCCACTAGCAACCAGTTTCCACCTTTAATTTTTCAAAGGAGCCCTGAAAAATGAAAGGTGGAAACTGATTGGTTGCTATAAGCTGGTTTTCCTTTACACCGGTTTTAATAAATCTCCCCCACACGAGCAAGTTTAACATATTGAACCAGCAGCGTGTGTCTGCGGCAGCTCCCGACCTGACCTCTGGAATGTATTGGATAACACCAACATATTGCTGTCAGCCCTATACAATACATTACAGAACTGTAAGTATTACATAGCACCATAAATCAATATTATGCTATGCAACCCCGTCAGTGCTGGGGAGGTCAGGACAGGAGCTGCCGCAATGCATTGAACTAGCTCATGTGAAAGAGACCTAAGTGTTATACGGATACGGATTCTCTCAGGATCTGTTCAGGAAAAAACGGATGGTTTCGTACTCAAGTTCAGATAGTCTTTTTCCGTGCGGGTGCAGTCAGTTTTTAATGCGTTTTTCACGTGCGTGAAAAAAAAAACCGAAAGAATAACTATCTACGTCTCCTAGCAACCATCAGTGAAAAATGCATTGCATCGAGATGCAATCCATTTTTCACTGGAGCCCCTATTCACTTCTATAGAACCAGAGCTGTGTGAAAAACGCCGAATATAGAACATGCTGCGATTTTTCCTGAACGCAGAAATGATGCATGAAAAATGTACACAGACCCATTGAAACGAATTGGTCAAGATTCAGTCCAGATGCTATGTGTTTGCTTCATGCATCACATCCTAAGGGAAAACTTGATTGTGTGAAAGCGGCCTTAAAGTCTTTGATCATTATTATTATTATTTATTTAAAAGCGCCATTAATTCCATGGCGCTGTACATCCAGACGGGGCTACACAAATATAAAAATACAATACACAAGAAACTATTAACAGACTGGTACAGAGGGGTAGAGGACCCTGCCCACAAGAGCTTACAGTCTAAAGGCCTAGGGAAGGGGAGAACACAGTAGGTGAGGGTATAGGTTGCTCATGTGGTTGCGTGGTGGCAGCATGCTCATTACAGATGGTAGGCTTTTCTGAAAAGGTGGGTTTTCAGGTTACTCTTGAAGGTTTGGATGTTGGGGGAGAGTTTGATGTATTGGGGTAGTGAGTTCCAGAGTAGGGGAGAGGCACGTGAGAAATATTGTAGACGATTGTGTGAGGAACAGATGAGAGGACAACTGAGGAGGAGGTCCGGTGAGGATCTGAGATTACGTGTGAGGATGTATCGGGAAAGCAGTCAGAGATGCAAGGAGAGGACAAGTTGTGGACGGCCTTATATGTAGTTGTAAGTATTTTACACTGAATTTGCTGGGTACGGGGAGCCAATGAAGAGATTGGCAGAGGTGGGAGGCAGAGGAGAAACAAGGGGAGAGGTGGATTAACCGGGCAGTGGATTTGAGAATAGATTGGAGGGGAGCGAGAGTGGTGGATGGGAGGCCACACAGGAGGATGTTGCAGTAGTCCAGGCGGGAGATGATGAGAGCATTCACTAGTATTTTAGTTGGCTCAGGGGGGAGGAAGGCACGAATACGAGAGATGTTCTTAAGTTGAAAATGGTAGGTGGAGGTGAGGGTTTGGATGTGTGGCTTATAGGACAGGGCAGAATCCAATGTTACCCCCAGGGAGTGGGCCTGCGAGACTGGAGAAAGCGTTGTGCTATTAACTGTGATGGACAGGTCAGGTAGGGGGGGCTGAGTGACATGGGGGAATCATAGACATTTCTCTCTTTCCATGAGATCTATAGGTCCTCCATATGTGTTTAGTGATGACTGATTTAAAGTGAATGTGGATTCAAATAAAAGAATATGAAAATCTTTTCTCCGGACCTCCACGTGAAGAGTAGCAAAAAGATTCTCATCCGTTAGGAAAAGTAACCATAAAAAAAGAAATAATAAGAATGTAGATGCAGCCATCAGAATATCCACCTGCAGTAATTTATGGAGATGACACTAGACCGCAGAGATATTATCATTATATGACAAGTGACTTGTGTCAAGTTCAGCCATACCGCTAAGTGGCTCTGAGCCTTGTAGCAGGAAATCTAAAGGGATCATGTGAGACCTCTCCGAATGTCTGATTGACTATGAAAGCTAGGTGGAAGCGGGCCAAAGCTGTCTGTATATAGCATGCGCTCCTTTTCGACAGACTAGGTCTTCATCTCATATATGCCCTAATAGCAGTAAAAGAACCTTTTAGGGAATGTTGCTAATCAAGTATAATCAACATCGAGGGAGTGTCCAGGACAACTGTTCTACTCGCTTATACTATTTAATTTAGTCCTAGAAATCACAGCGCTTTGCACAATGGCTTTTCCATTACCATTAGCCTGAAGAGCACTTGAGTACTGCAGATTAATTTTCAAAGCCATAGAAGTAAACAAACAGCATTAAACTGAGGATAATACCGTCCAGACAGGCAAAAGCTCTTTCTTTTAAATCTATTTACAAGTAGCGCAATAGTTGCAGTTGACATGAATCTGAATATAACCCCAGCCCTGTAGGAGTTGTATGAGATCAGAGCAACATGGTAGATTTCTTGCGAAAGCAGCACCATTCTTCTCCATAGGTTGTGTCTGGTTTTACAGGTTCAGCCCTATTTACTTAACCCCTTAAGGACGCAGGGCGTACCGGTACGCCCTATTTCCCGAGTCCTTAAGGACTCAGGGCGTACCGGTACGTCCTAACTTTAAATCGGGATTCCGGCGCCCCAGGGGTTAATCTGAACAGGATGCCGGCTGAAATCATTCAGCCGGCATCCTGTCACAATGCCCAGGGGGGTCATGTGACCCCCCGTGTCGGCGATCGCAGCAAACCGCAGGTCAATTTAGACCTGCGGTTTGCTGCGCTTTTTGCTGTTTCTGATCCCCGCGGTCCCTGACCGCGGGGATCAGAAACTTTTGAGTGCCTAAAATAAAGATTTTTCCCACACCCCTGCACCCCTGCACGATTTTATGCTGGCGGGGGGTGCGGAGGGGGTGTCGCAGGCGGTGGGGGCGTTGCGGGAGGCAGGCGGTGCGGCAGGCGGGATGCTGGGCCTTTGCAGCCCCCCGATGGAGAGGGAGAGAGCCCCCCGACAGCCCCCTCAGCCCTGTGCTTACCCTTCCCCGTCTGCGAAGTTGTGGCAGACGGGGAAGGTTCCCATGGCAACAGGACGCCTGTTCATGGTGCTGCTGTCCATGGTGCTGAACAGATCTATGCTAAAAGCATAGATCTGTTCAGACAAAGTGTAAGTAAAATACAGTACAGTACAATATATATTGTACTGTACTGTATTATACAGTCATCAAAACTATGAGAAAATTGAAAGTTTGCCCACCTTACTTCCCAAAAAAGGTAATAAAAGTGATCAAAAAAGTTGCATGTATGCCAAAATAGTGCCAATCAAACCATCATCTCATCCCGCAAAAAATGAGATCCTACTCAAGATAATCGCCCAAAAACTGAAAAAACTATGGCTCTTAGACTATGGAAACACTAAAACATGATTTTTTTTGTTTCAAAAATGAAATCATTGTGTAAAACTTACATAAATAAAAATAAAGTATACATATTAGGTATCGCCGCCTCCGTATCGACCGGCTCTATAAAAATATCACATGACCTAACCCCTCAGGTGACCACCGTAATTTTTATTTTTTTTAAACGGTGTAAAAAAAGCCATTTTTTGTCATCTTACGTCACAAAAAGTGTAATAGCAAGCGATCAAAAAGTCATATGCACCCCAAAATAGTGCCAATCAAACCGTCATCTCATCCCGCAAAAAATGAGACCCTACTCAAGATAATCGCCCAAAAACTGAAAAAACTATGGCTCTTAGACTATGGAGACACTAAAACATTTTTGGGGTTTTAAAAATGTTATTGTATAAAACTTACATAAATAAAAAAAATTGTATACATATTAGGTATCGCCGCGTCCGTGACAACCTGCTCTATAAAATTACCACATGATCTAACCTGTCAGATGAATGTTGTAAATTACAAAAAAAAGTGCCAAAAAAGCTATTTCTTGTTACCTTGCCGCACAAAAAGTGTAATAAAGAGCAACCAAAAATCATATGTACCCTAAACTAGTACCAACAAAGCTTCCACCCTATTCCGTACTTTCTAAAATGGGGTCACTTTTTGGGAGTTTCTACAGGGGGGCTTTAAATGGGACATGGTGTCAAAAAAAAACAGTCCAGCAAAATCTGCCTTCCAAAAACCGTATGGCATTCCTTTCCTTCTGCGCCCTGCCGTGTGCCCGTACAGCAGTTTACGACCACATATGGGGTGTTTCTGTAAACTACAGAATCTGGGCCATAAATAATGAGTTTTGTTTGGCTGTTAACCCTTGCTTTGTAACTGGAAAAAAAAAAATATTAAAATGGAAAATCTGCCAAAAAAGTGAAATTTTGAAATTGTATCTCTATTTCCCATTAAATCTTGTGCAACACCTAAAGGGTTACCAAAGTTTGTAAAATCAGTTTTGAATACCTTGAGGGGTGTAGTTTCTTAGATGGGGTCACTTTTATGGAGTTTCTACTCTAGGGGTGCATCAGGGGGCTTCAAATGGGACATGGTGTCAAAAAAACAGTCCAGCAAAATCTGGCTTCCAAAAACCATACGGCGCACCTTTCACTCTACGCCCTGCTGTGTGACCGTACAGTAGTTTACGGCCACATATGGGGTGTTTCTGTAAACGGCAGAGTCAAGGCAATAAAGATACAGTCTTGTTTGGCTGTTAACCCTTGCTTTGTTAGTGGAAAAAATGGGTTAAAATGGAAAATTAGGCAAAAAAATGAAATTCTCAAATTTCATCCCCATTTGCCAATAACTCTTGTGCAACACCTAAAGGGTTAACGAAGTTTGTAAAATCAGTTTTGAATACCTTGAGGGGTGTAGTTTATAGAATGGGGGCATTTTTGGGCAGTTTCTATTATGTAAGCCTTGCAAAGTGACTTCAGACCTGTAGTGGTCCCTAAAAATTGTTTTTTTGTAAATTTCTGAAAAATTTCAAGATTTGCTTCTAAACTTCTAAGCCTTGTAACATCCCCAAAAAATGAAATATCATTCCCAAAATAATTCAAACATGAAGTAGACATATGGGGAATGTTAAGTCATCACAATTTTGGGGGGTATTACTATGTAATACAGAAGTAGAGAAACTGAAACTTTGAAATTTGCTAATTTTTCCCAATTTTTTGTAAATTAGGTATTTTATTATGGAAATTTTTTATTTTTTTTACTTCATTTTACCAGTCTCATGAAGTACAATATGTGACGAAAAAACAATCTCAGAATGGCCTGGATAAGTCAAAGTGTTTTAAAGTTATCAGCACTTAAAGTGACACTGGTCAGATTTGCAAAAAATGGCCAAGTCCTTAAGGTGAAATAGGGCTTAGTCCTTAAGGGGTTAAAGGGCATCTGTCATCACTTACCAGTAGGTCAAATGGTTGGCTGATGTAGATCGGTGCTTGTCTGTAGAGTCTGATGATATCTCTGGTATCTCCATGCCAGAAAAAAATCTGTCGAAAAAAGGTGTTTTATAATATACAAACTATATCTTAGGTGCAATACCATTGCACCTCATTGCACCCAGGAGCTGCACTCCTTGTCTGCTATGTCTGCGCCCTTACCATGGTGACAGACAGGCCAGGCAGTGAAAACATATTTATGCCTGGCCCTGAAGTTTTGCAGGAGCATGTTGGGCACATATGCAGTAAAGGGATGGAGATTGCCCATCTGTCTGGCGGTCTCCATCCTTTTATTTGTCCTCTTGCAAAAGTCTTTAAAGGGGCTTCCATGATTTTAATATTGATGGCCTATCAAAGTATTGTTGGCTAGAATGGTTTCTACATTATTACTCATTTTGTAGATTTTTAATCTTCCTCTACAGATCTTCATTAAAGGGGTTGTCCAGGTTCCCATGAGCTCCGCAGCCTCTTTGGAGCTTATGAAGGACAGTGCTGTACATTGTATAGTGGTTGTGTTTGGTATTGCAGCTCAGACCCATTCACCTGCGCCTCGGTCATGTGACCGATAAACGTGACATCACATGATCTAGTAAGAGCACCGTGGCCTCTTCATACAGCTGATCAGAGTTATTCATGGGAGTCAGACCCCCACCTATCAGATATTGATGACCTATCCTGAGGCTGGATCATCAATATGTAAACCCCAGAGAACCCCTTTAAGCTTATTTCATCCTTTTTCAGTGCGCAGCCTTAAAAACACAACCTGGGTATCAGATGCCCTCTAATCCACCCATTGCTAACAATTATTTTTGAGGACAGAGATGAATCAGGAAGTCGGCTATATAAAAAGGAACTATTCATCTCTAAATATAGAAAAGCAGGGCCACGGGGCACATAAAAGAAGATCTAAAAGCGAGTTCTCTGCCAAAAAGAAAGTGTGCCCATCAAACAGCATCTAATCATACATGGCAGCTCTTGCCAACCCATATAAAGTGTCTGGATAAATGGAAATATTCAGATAACTGAGCGTGTTTATTGTCTGGTCTGAGAAAACAAAAGTTTTCTGCATTATTTTTAATTAATTTTATTAATTCCCTGACTGAATATTCTATAAATGTCTGAGAGGTAGGAGTCCACTATTTATGGAAACACGGGGGTCCTCTGACCCTTTTTAATCCAAGCATCCAGCGGTTGGCTGAACTGAAAGATGACCACACACATAGGGGTAAATTTATCTAACTGGTGAAAAGTAGAACTGGCTTAGTTGCCTATGGCAACCAAGTCAGTTCTACTTTACACCAGTTTGATAAATCTCCCCCACAGACTGCTATATTCATTTAAGTCTATAATGAGTTGTGTCCCAGTGTCTCCTACCTGGGTACGGCTGGACTCCTGGCTCACTTGCAATAAATTTGAGTGTAGTGATAGTAGGAGTAATAGAGGAACTTTGCAGCATGAATGATGTCCAGACCTTTAGATGAAGTTCAAACGTTGCTTTACTTGAAATAACCTGCATCCAAACAGTATACAGCTTTGGTCTCTTGGCAATGATTGGCAGGAATTAATCCTTCTGCTTTAAATGTGAGCTTGCAGGATAAGTCGTCTGCTTGGTAGCTCTGTAACTATGGCAGGGTTAGCTTCTGCACTTATCTGTAACTGCTGCTGTGTGGGGACAGACTAGCTGAGGCGGAATAGGCCTCTCCTAGGTCTCTGGACTTATCTCACAGATGGATTCTCAGGGGATGCTTTCTTCCTGGAACTCTGGAGTTTGGCTGTAGTTTCGGCTCTCTTCATCCAGCAGAGCTGAAGGTGCTCAGACTGGGTCTCTCTTGCGGAGACGTGCCCCTACTTTCTTCCCTGAGGAGGGAGTACTACTCAAAACCCGCCTTTCCCTAACAGGGGGTAAACTATATCTCCGGCTCTAACTGTTTTTTCCCTCCCTTACTGCAGGAAGAGGGACTAGCCCACCTCTCTCCAGAAGGGGGGCAGAATAGAACAGGAATGTTCCACTCTGAACTGCCATAACATTAAGACTATCTCTGCCAATGATGCAGCCACCTGCTGGTAAACCAGGATAATTACATGAACCATTACATTTAACACAGTTTTATGCACATTTCTGGAGGACATAATATAAATTACATCAGATGTCGTTCTAAGAGGCGCTTAGAAGACAGTAGCGGGGTAGAGAAGTGTAGTAACACAACTCTGGGGTGTTACACATATTCTGTGACTAGGCTATAAATGCCTCAGATGGAAATACCCCTTTAAAATGTAGCAGAGATGAGCGAATCGATTTGTCTCATTTGGAGGCGACTGTCCCCACAGGTGAAGACATGCCCACCTGATGTTTGAATGACAGGGCCAGATATGCGGCCTGGCATAGCTGCCAACTTTTCAGAGACAGTCCCGACAAATTTGCACTTTCCCGGGCCGAAAATGGTCGGGACTAACACAAACCCCGCATACAAATAGGTGTTTCTGGGCGAGTCCCAGGCGTTCCTGGGGCAGGGGTTATATGCCCCGATTTTACCAACTCAAATGTTGGTAAGTATGGCCTGGCCCTGTCAATCTTCTTCCTGTGGCACTGCTCAGAGGCCAGGAAGTGTAGCGGCACAGACGCCATCTCTGTTTATAGAGCCAAATGAACGCTTGTACGCTTGCCCTGCCATACTGAGAAGTGCCGCAGGCAGAAGAGTGATAGGGCCAGGCATCTGGCAGGTGGGTGCTTCTTTACCTGTGGGGACAGGACCTCATAGGTGAAGAGCTTCCGCTAATGAGACAAATGGATTTCTTAGAATCGATCCGTTCATCTCTAAAATGTAGTCACTTCAGCTTTTTCCCCCAGCTTACCCAGATTTGTGAATAAAGTTCCTTACTTGATTCAAATTTTTTGGCAGATTTGTTGTTCAGGAGTCTAAGGCCCCTTTCACACAAACACATTTTTTTTTTTTTTACGCATCAGTTGTGTGTTCTATATATTCTATATTCAGCGTTTTTCACGCAGCCCTGGCCCCATAGAAGTGAATGGGGCTTCAGTGAAAAACGCATTGCATCCGGAAGCAAGTGCGGATCCAGTGCGTTTTTCACTGATGGTTGCTAAGAGATGTTGTTTGTAAACCTTCATTTTTATCACGCGCATGAAAAACGCATCAAAACGAATTGCACCCGCACGGACAAAACTGAACAACGGAACACAATTGCAGACAAAACTGACTGAACTTGCTTGCAAAATGGTGAGAGTTTCACTGAACGCACCCTGAACGCATCCGGAGCCAATCTGTCATGCTCATGCCTAAAAAAAACTCACTACCAGTTCTGAGTGCTTTAATAGGAGCTACTAATATAATTTCCAATATATTTGACAACTCCTTTTATAGTTCCCGCATCGTGACCATCATGTCGATCTTGGGGGGTACTACCCGGTGTCCCCATGAGATCACACTGAGAGCTCTGCTATAATATAAAAAAAAAGAGGCCAATACAACTCATCCCACACAAAAAAAAGCTACAGTGGTAGAAAAATAAAAATCTAAGTTATTGGTCTTAGAATGAGATGCTAAAAAACCCCAAAAAGAATGACAAACCGACGTAGTCCGGTAAGGGGTTATCAAGATAAAAAAAAAAAAGTCATTGTTAGGGTCCATTAACACGTCAGTATTTTTACCTTTCCAGATAAACGTTCCTTTTTTTTGTGGATCCGTTATTCAGTACAACCTTCCATTTTTTACTAAAGTGCTTCCGAATCCATTGCCTTGAATGGACAACGGACCCGAAAAACAGACAGAAAGTAGGACAAGCTTAATTTTTTTTCAGGATCCGCATACTCGAAAATAGGAAAACGTAACGGATTCTGTGATTCGGACAGCACTATAATTGGTGTCCGCATTTTTGCAGAGGCAAATAAAATGAATGGATCCGAAAAAACCTTCCGATTTAAATCGGAACGGAAACGGAGTGTTATAACGGACGTGTGAATGGACCCTTACCTCAGTGATCCGTCTGCTGCTCCTGTTGCAAACCCGTCCCAGGTTCCTGCTGTTCTCCACTTCCTGGTCCCACTTGACACACAGGAAACGACTAATCAGCCAATCACTGGCTGAGATGGGATACCGCTGCGTTCAGAGATGGGCTGAGGTGGCAATTCCTATGTGTCAAGAAGAATGAGGGAGTAAAGACCATTGGGGACTTGGGAGGCATGTAAACAAGAGTGGTGGGAGACCATTGTGGTAATTGTCTCTTTGTATTCAGTATTTAAAGGGAACCTGTCACCGGGATTTTGGGTATAGAGCTGAGGACATGGGTTGCTAGATGGCCGCTAGCACATCCGCAATACCCAGTCCCCATAGCTCTGTGTGCTTTTATTGTGTCAAAAAACGTGTCCCTGACTCATCTCACGTAAAGGACTCCTCTCAGGTTCATTTGCATATGTATCATCTAGCAACCCATGTCCTCAGCTCTATACACAAAATCGCGGTGACTGGTTCCCTTTAAGCCTTTTTTTGTCTTAGCCTCCTGAAGCAGGAGGAAAATACCAAGAAAGACACTCTTCATATATATCAATCAGTTTCCTTGGTGGCATAGTTCAGTTACACAGAGCAAATGTGAGGAACATGCAGCTGTCAGGGAGAGACATATACTGTCAGTGAGTAAAATGTTCAGACAAAAAGGCACATTGTAGAAGCACGGTGACATATCCTGCACACGGCTGTCAGTATTATAGCACACTGCACGGGATTATTGTTTTACAGAAAACACTCTACATCAAGGATTATATCATTTTCGTAATGCAGCAGATCATGTGATCTATGTTCAATTAATTTAATTTAACTAAATATTTTTTCAGAAAATTGGATGGTGTTTCTTCACAGAACTGTAAAAAACAAACAAACATGTATACACATTTAGTATTCATGTTGTACACTTTTTGGATAGAGTTCTATAAACAAAAAAAAATTGAGAAAAAGCTCAAAAGAAAATTAAAAACACACAGATGTATTATTTATTTCTCTTGCTTATTAAACTATGCCACAGCACTTTTGACAGACATTATAATCACTCACTGTCCTGGGGGGGCTCACAGTCTAAATTTCCTATCAGTATGTCTTTGGGAGGAAACCCATGCAAAGGGGGGAGAATATACAAACTCCATGCAGACATTGTGCTTGGGCAGATTCAAACCCAGGACTCTGCAACGCAACAGTGCTAAGTGCTAACCACCGCGGCCTCCTTACAAGCACACCTCTGTAGGACAGTATGACTGAACACTCTATGTAGTGCTTCTATTTTTTTAGGTGCACTCTGTGTAGGGCTATTATTTTTGGATCACTCTGTATTGTACTAATATTTTGATGCTATTTGTGCTGGCAGTGTCTGTCAAAGGATGTGAGGAACATGATGTGGCTAGAGATGGTGCAAGTGTGCTGCTAAAGCTAGGAACCCAAAACATTAGGTCAGCAAACTCTAGAAAGACGAGAGGAAGAAAAGTCTTCTTGGAGTTAAAAAAGGAGCCACTACAAGAGAAGACATCACCTCAATCTTTGGATGTATTATGTGTTCTTTGATGCACTCTAATCATATGTGGTACCATTTTTAATTGTGAATCAGATCTCATACACCACTAAATTCACAGCACTCCTAGGCAGATTAAGTATAGTGAATTTTTATTTGTGAATGAATCCAGACTCCTCCTATTTTATTAATTATAATATGTATATGGGATTACATTATATCAGAAAAATCGAAGGAAGTCACGGCACTCCAAAGGCTATTCAGTGTTTTTATTACACCACAAAATCAGCAGCAACGTTTCGACAATAGTCTTTTTCAAGCTACAAGCATGTTCACAAATGACTCACAATATATAAGGGTACTAATTCATACCAATTACCCAGTGAGTAATTGGTATGAATTAGTACCCTTATATATTGTGAGTCATTTGTGAACATGCTTGTAGCTTGAAAAAGACTATTGTCGAAACGTTGCTGCTGATTTTGTGGTGTAATAAAAACACTGAATAGCCTTTGGAGTGCCGTGACTTCCTTCGATTTTTCTGATATTTGTGGGGTCCATGTGGCCGGGACCTGACGTCACGAGCACCGCCGCAAAGCCTCTTGAATGAATTCAAGTAAGTGGTGCTGTCCTACTACTCTTTTTCGTCTGGGATTACATTATATGAATATATGTTTATATGTGTCACAGTGTAGGGGGAGGGGAGGAACACCAGAATTACAACAGAAGGAAAATGACCAGGAACTAGGCCTCAAGACAAGGGAAAGGGAAATGGTGACCACCTAAGGAAACCCTAAACCTAGCCCTGACTCTTGTCAGTATGAATAGACCCTGAAGGTGGGAATATTCATACACCGTAAACCTAGGCCCTAGTAACCCTGAAAAAGCCCTAGGATTAGTGACAGGGTCTGAGACTACTGGTTCCCTCCCAGATGAACGAACCAGTGTCTCCCTGAGGCCTAGTAAACAACAAGCAAATGGGAACAAAAAAAAATACAAAGGGAAGTACACTTATCTTTAATAGAAAATGTATGAGCAGGAACTCAGAACTAATATTATCTGCCTGGAGTTGGAAGAGCTGGTGTGAGGACCACACACCAGCTCTTCCAACTCCAGGCAGATAATATTAACCGTATGGTATAAAGTGTGAGTCGAGACTAAATAGAGGAGCAGTAATGACCACAAGCTGCACCTGAGACAAGAAGTGTGGTCATTAACAACAACAAGACTGCAACAAGTGAAAGGGTCTCAAAGGATCCAGAGCCCAAGCCCCAATGAATATGGCCCAGTTCTATAAGGCTACTTTCACACTGTTCTGGCGGGGGAACAGACTGCCGGATCCGTGCTACCGCTAATGCACTGTGCCGCCGGATGTCCGTTCCGGCCCCATTCACTATAATGGGGCAGGCCGGAGGTCCGGCTGCAGCACGGCAAACATGCCGAGAGGGGCGACTGGAATAAAACTGCAGCATGCTGTCATTTTTCCAGCCCACCTCTCGGCATATTTGCCATACTGCAGCCAGACCATCGGCCCGCCCAATTATAGTGAATGGGGCCAGAGCAGAGATCCGGCGGCACGGTGCACTAGCTGTAGCATGGATCCGGCAGGCTGCTCACCCGCCAGAACAGCCTGCCGGAGAAGGCTACCCAGGCATGGGATCCAGCCGGTTCTCTCCGGTTCTGCCGAACCGTTTGTTAAAATTACAGGCGGTTCGCAGGACCGGTGAGAAGCAGGGATCCCGACCCGGTCCTGCAGCTGCGCCTGCACCCCTGTATTTTTCAGCCTGCGGCTGTTAGGGCTGCAACGATTAATCGATGTAATCGATTATATTCAATAACTGGATTCGTTGTCGACGAATCCAGTTATCGAATAATCGCCAATTCGTTGCTATCCGGGCGGGCGGTCGCTGCATCTTTATTTTACCTTTTTACAATGACGCTCCTGTAACAGCCAGGCAGAGCGGACGGCGGCGTAACGTCACTCACTCACGTGACACGCCTGCTCCGCCTCCTTCATTCATGAGGTGGGCGGAGCAGGTGCGTCACGTGAGTGACGTTACGCCGCCGTCCGCTCTGCCTGGCTGTTACAGGAGCGTCATTGTAAAAAGGTAAAATAAAGATGCAGACGTGATTAGTCCGACTTATAAGCATCGGGGCCGGGGCTGTTATGGGGAGGATCTGTCTATGGCACTGCTATGGGGAGGGGGGTCTGTGTATAGCACTTCTATGGGGAGGGGGGTCTGTGTATAGCACTGCTATGGGGAGGGGGGTCTGTGTATGGCACTTCTATGGGGAGGGGGGAGGATCTGTCTATGGCACTGCTATGGGGAGGGGGGTCTGTGTATAGCACTGCTATGGGGAGGAGGGGGGATCTGTGTATGGCACTGCTATGGGAAGGGGGATCTGTGCACTGTTATGTGGAAAGGGATCTGTGCACTGTTATGCCCATAACAGTGCACATATCCCCCTCTCCATAACAGCGCCACCCACAGATCCCCCTCTCCATAACTGCGCCACCCACAGATCCCTCTCCATAACAGCGCCATCCACAGATCCCCCTCTCCATAACTGCGCCGCCCACAGATCCCCCTCTCCAAAACAGCGCCATCCACAGATCCCCCTCTCCATAACTACGCCGTCCACAGATCCCCCTCTCCATAACTACGCCACCCACAGATCACCCTCTCCATAACTACGCCGTCCACAGATCCCCCTCTCCATAACTGCGCCGTCCACAGATCCCCCATAATAGTGTCGTCCACAGATCCCCCCTCTCCATAACTGCGCCGTCCACAGATCCCCCATAATAGTGTCGTCCACAGATCCCCCATAAGTGTCGTCCACAGATCCCCCATAATAGTGTCGTCCACAATTTGTTTTAATATGGCCTTTGAACATATTTTTTCAAGTAAGATCATATAAACCTCTCTGTTTTGTAATTTTGTCGTTTTTGCCGATTAATCGATTAATCGTAGAAATTAATCGGCAACTAATCGATTATTCAAATAATCGTTAGCTGCAGCCCTAGCGGCTGTTACTTACAGTCAGTCAGCGTGAGCGTGGCTGTGTGTGTGTCAGCCAGTCTTGAGAGTGAGGAAAAGGGGAGTGTCTTGAGAGTGAGCAGCGCCGCGAAGCTGCCAGCCCAGAACAGAGAAGGAGAGAGGAGTCCTCTCACTGTCTGCAGAGTGCCCTAGTTGCTGACAGTCCACACCCCACACACAGCCATGAAAGATTGAAGAGCCGGCCCCTAGCCTAACAGAAAGGAGTCTGGACAGGTCAGGACTCAGGACAGCCTGGTTGGTTGAGTGTGATTTGTGTGACACTGACAAGTTGGCATTAAGGAGGGGACCACTGACCAGGGGCTGAAATTGAAATGTGACAACATAACAAAAATGGAGGGGGCCATGAATCTGTGGGGAGAAGCTATATGAGAAGTTTGAGAACATGGAGGGAGCCATGAATCTGTGGGGAGAAGCTATGTGAGAATATGGAGGGGGCCATGTGGGGAGAAGCAATGTGAGAACATGGAGGGGGCCATGAATCTGTGGGGAGAAGCAATGTGAGAACATGGAGGGGGCCATGTGGGGAGAAGCAATGTGAGAACATGGAGGGGGCCATGTGGGGAGAAGCAATGTGAGAACATGGAGGGGGCCATGTGGGGAGAAGCAATGTGAGAACATGGAGGGGCCATGAATCTGTGGGGAGAAGCAATGTGAGAACATGGAGGGGCCATGAATCTGTGGGGAGAAGCAATGTGAGAACATGGAGGGGGCCATGAATCTGTGGGGAGAAGCAATGTGAGAACATGGAGGGGCCATGTGGGGAGAAGCAATGTGAGAACATGGAGGGGGCCATGTGGGGAGAAGCAATGTGAGAACATGGAGGGGGCCATGTGGGGAGAAGCAATGTGAGAACATGGAGGGGCCATGAATCTGTGGGGAGAAGCAATGTGAGAACATGGAGGGGGCCATGTGGGGAGAAGCAATGTGAGAACATGGAGGGGGCCATGTGGGGAGAAGCAATGTGAGAACATGGAGGGGGCCATGTGGGGAGAAGCAATGTGAGAACATGGAGGGGCCATGAATCTGTGGGGAGAAGCAATGTGAGAACATGGAGGGGCCATGAATCTGTGGGGAGAAGCAATGTTAGAACATGGAGGGGGCCATGAATCTGTGGGGAGAAGCAATGTGAGAACATGGAGCGGTGTATGTAAATATGTGTCGTGACTCGTGACGCGCTGCGTATCCACCGCTGAGTAGGGAACCTGTTGTTAAAAATTTGAATCCCACCCCTGAGGCTACCTCTAGTGTGACAGTAGCCTAAGTCGACACTCCCCGCACACGCTGCATTTTGCTGTATTCGCTATACAGCAGCACATACCTGTCACATCCGGTGCCTCCAGGTGACCTCTCCTCTGATGTAGATCTTCTCTGTCATCATCTTCTCTACTTGGTCCAGACAACTTCTTTCAGATGCACCTCGTCTCTGCAGAGTGATACACAGAGATCTTAGCTTCATCACATTTCTATCATCATCCCTCAACCTGGAGTTCCCACAGTGTTCTCCTGCTGCTCGCTGTGCTCCCCAATACCCCCAAATACTATCCTGAAGAAAAATGAGTGCTATACAGATATCCCCCCCCCATAGTAATAGTGCTCCTCATAGTCCCACCAATAGTAATTCCCTTCTAGAGTGTCCTCATTAGTAATACTGCCCCCTACAGTGCCCCCAACAGTGATAATGCTCCACAAGAGTGCCTCCATTAGTAGAAGAGCCCTCCAGTATTAATAATGCCCTCACAAACCCCTCAGTAGTAATAAGGCCCACATAGTGCTCTTTGTAGAAATAAGGCAGATCTATAAGTCACTCCTACAGAGCCCCCAGTAGTAATAAGAACACCTAATGTCCCCTGGATTTAAAATGCCCCCACAGTGCCCCCAGTATTTATATTGCTGCCTCCTGTTATAATGCTCTCCCCTGCAGTGCCTCCTGTAGTTATATTCCTCCTCTTAGTGTCCTCACAAATTATAATTCCTCAGCTCCTCCAACATACAGTCCCATGTAAATAACACTATTTCCCTCCCTCCGCCATAGAGTCCCATGTAAATAACATCACTCTCTCCCCCAGCCACCATCAATATACAATCCCATGTAAATAAAATCACCCCCTCTCCAGCCTTATCCAACATACAATCCCATGTAAATCACTCCCTCCTACAGCCACCATCAATATACAGCCCCATGTAAATAACATCACTCCTGAACATTTAGTCCCATGATAACATCCCTCCCTTCAGTGCTAACATACAGTCCCAGTTAAATAACCACAACTACCAGCATTGCTCTGCCTCTCCCTTCACTTACCTCTCCTCATGTAGCAGACATCAACACAGCTTCTTCCCCAGGACTTCTCCTCTTCACTGCGGGCCTCTCCTGCACTGGTCACATGATGGTGACATCATCGCAGGTCCTTCTCAACCCCTGCCTTCTGCACTGATCACGTGACCTCTGATGTCATCACAGGTCCTTCAGATCTTGCAGTGCATAATATTCAATTGTATTGACGTCCTATGGACGGCAATACAGTTGTATCTGCATGGCAGGCAGTACATTCGGGGCCCAGGCCCCGAATCTTTAAGCCTAGCTACGCCCCTGCTGTCAGATAACCTAACGTGCAGCCAGTCTCTTAGATCTTCTAACCTCTGTCACAGGAGGCACCGTGACAATATGCTTATGCTAAAACTGTAAAATCAAATACCATTTGCTCTATGCACAAAGATGGGCATAACTACTGTGAAGGGGCACAAGGTGGGCATTAGTTCTGTGTGATAGCACTAAGGGGAGATGCCCTAGATTACCCTGTTATACATTGGGATGGCTCAGTCTTACAGGACAAGAACAGCACCCCCTCCTAGGTATTTAGCAGGTACAGTCACCATCCCTTTGTTATGTGATTATTATTTTTTCTCTATCACCACAGGGACCTTGTTCTGGATCCCGCTGACATCGCACCGATGCCAGCGACACCCTGGATTAGGTAGGACCTATCGGCTTTTTCATTTATTGCAAGGTGTATTGATACCGCTGTGTACCCTATGATAGATTTTATTAGTTGGAACTGGGTGAATGTAATGCATAAGGTGGAGTTAGAGGAGCGCAGTGGCGTCGCCAGGGGGGGGCCAGAGGGGGCCACGGCCCCCCCTACATCAAGCTGTGCCCCCCCATGTGCCCCCCCAACTAAAATGTCCCCCATTCATTTTGATACTAGTGTTGGTCTGTGCTGCCTGCTGCGCACTGTGTAGGCACTCCTACCGGACATCTAAGTTCACACATCTCAGTGTGATGATCTGACTGAGTCTTGGTGCCCGGGTGCCGTACTGCCGTTGCGGTCTCTCTCACTTTCTTCTAGTCTCACTCTCCACCCACTGCCGCAGCACCACGTCATAAGCCCCGCCCCTCCACGTCATAAGCCCCGCCCCTCCACGTCATAAGCCCCGCCCCAGCCCCATACTAGTTGAGTCAGACTCAGTGTCTGAGCTAATAAAAGAAAAGACCGGCACTCACTTATCTTCAAAGGTTTTTTTCTTTTATTCGCCACACATAGATATGTTCAGTGACGCGCGTTTCGGCTCTGTTGCGAGCCTTTCTCAAACCAATGGCATATAACAAAGTCATACACTACAGTTGATTTAAATAGACCGCCAAAGCGGAAATGACATCATGTAGTCATGGTAATTCAGACAAACAGAATGGAGTAAAAGGTAAAAAAGAAAGAAAACAGAAAAAGCAAAAGGGAGGGAACAAAAGAAAAGGGGAAACACAGAGTAACAATTTAAATAATCAGATACACGTGAGAAACAGCCCAATCGCAACAGCATCAATGAGAATGATAGCAATCATAAATTCTTTTGAGATTCTCTAGATATTCGTACTAGCTTGCAATTCAGATGATGCGGTTGGGGGGTTCCTCACGTTTTCTGTAAATACAAAAAAACTAAATACAAATTAACATACATATAAAAGAAACAGCCATCTACAAGAAGCTATGGAGATCATACTCCCGGTTTAAACCCATGGGTTCCAGTGTCTGGAGTGTATGAATCCAATAGGATTCACGCTTCTTTAACATTTTCAAGCGATTACCGCCTCTACGAGGTTGTTGTACCTGCTCAATAATTTGAAAGCGCAATTGCGCAATATTGTGCTTACAGCGATCAAAGTGATGAGGGACGGGTAGGAGTAAATTATTTTTTCTAATAGTGGACTTACTATTTTTTTTGTATTTACAGAAAACGTGAGGAACCCCCCAACCGCATCATCTGAATTGCAAGCTAGTACGAATATCTAGAGAATCTCAAAAGAATCTATGATTGCCATCATTCTCATTGATGCTGTTGCGATTGGGCTGTTTCTCACGTGTATCTGATTATTTAAATTGTTACTCTGTGTTTCCCCTTTTCTTTTGTTCCCTCCCTTTTGCTTTTTCTGTTTTCTTTCTTTTTTACCTTTTACTCCATTCTGTTTGTCTGAATTACCATGACTACATGATGTCATTTCCGCTTTGGCGGTCTATTTAAATCACCTGTAGTGTATGACTTTGTTATATGCCATTGGTTTGAGAAAGGCTCGCAACAGAGCCGAAACGCGCGTCACTGAACATATCTATGTGTGGCGAATAAAAGAAAAAAACCTTTGAAGATAAGTGAGTGCCGGTCTTTTCTTTTACTTGTACTTGGACTTCGGCCTTGGACACGTGCACCACGCCTACAAACGGAGTGCCGGCTGACCCTTGTTGAAATACTTCAAATTTTCTTCAGCGCGAGCACCTGTGTATTTTCTATACAACATGGCTTCATTTTCCTACACGGAAGAACGGGCACGGGAGATCGTGTCCAATGTGACTGCTAATGTGGACTTTCTCAAAATACCTCCCACGGAGTATCGAGGGAGAGAACTCGAAAAGGAGGTAAGGAGATTAACCTCCTGGGAACTACATGTATCCACACTTGCTGAATATTGCCGCTTGCACCGTATCCCACGTGGATTGCGAGTCCATTTGAGACCCACGTTTTTTTGTGACAACATTGATTATTGCACTAACTTCTCAAATATTCTAAATAAGTGCTCCATGGACTTGATGGTATTAACCATCGAATACCTGACGGAAGCTATCATGACTAGCAGGCAGAAAATTGCCACCATTGAGACGCAACTGAAGGACGCTTTACCAGCTGAGGAATTGGTTACTCTAAAATCCAAAGTGAAAAAAATTGGCGCTGACCTGAAAAGGGAGATAGAAAGTACTAAACGCCAGAAATTTATCAGAGATTCTGAAGACTATCAGAATAAACGTGTATATAAATGGCAAGATCTGTCTGGCACAGCTATACCTCTATTTACCAGGCAGCAACGTCGGGGAACCTCGATGTCATCCGGATCGGGAAGTGATTCCACTATTGGACCTCCGCGTGCGCCTTTTTTAGGCAGAAGGAGACAAAGACCTCAACAAAGAAAAACACCAGACGAGCAGGACGCCATTATCGGGGGTATCGACGCACCACGGATAACACGCTCTCAGGTAGAGATGACACTTTAATTTTCAATATATCCTCTAAAAGCTTAAGTCCTCTCCAGTTGCAGGTATTGGAGAAGGGACTATCATTTTGTCCTACTAGTCCGCTGGACAGTTTTGAATTTGATATGGACTGTCAGCGCTTCTTTAGGAACCTCCGACTTAACGCGCATTTCTCAGGCTTGCAGTCCACTAATGTTGAAAAAAGCGCAAGTATAGCAACCACCAGTGACACTGGCTTATCATTGAAGGATTTTGGACTGAGAACCAAGAGTCACTTTCAACCACCTAAGTGTTATCATCCTGTTGAAACGTTCATTTTATTAGTCCAACGTGACATGTCAAAATCTCTGCAGGAGATACGGCAGGGTGGATTTCATGTTAACCACAACTTGTCGCGCATTGAGAAGCAGGCTATCGATAACTTATTGGGGGACGATAGCCTGATTTTCAAGCCTGCTGACAAGGGGGGTGCTCTTGTCCTTATGGACAAGGAGTATTATGTCAGTGAAATTCTGGGCCAGTTGGCCAATACCGATGTATATCGTCCTTTGGACGGCGATCCGGTATACATTATAAAAAAGAAATTGTGTACTTTGGTTGATACATTTATTGCACAGCAGATTATTGACCCCAAATTGGGGGAATATCTGATTAATCATCATCCTGTAACACCAGTGTTCTATACACTGCCCAAAGTGCACAAATCTTTGTCCCAACCACCGGGTCGGCCTATTGTGGCCTTGACTGACTCTATTTTGTCTCCACCAGCTATTTTGCTTGAAAAGGTTATGACACCCCTGACCAAAAACATGCCGTCTTTCCTGCTTGATACGAATCAATTTTTGCGTGAGGTTGGAACCCTGGTGTTACAGGATGATGATTTGTTAGTTACCTTCGATGTTTGTTCTCTGTACACTTCTATTGTTCACTGGAAGGGTATACGGGCTGTAGAGTGGCTTCTATCCTTCTCCTCTCACAGTGAAGGTGCCAAAGAATTTTTTCTGAAACTTCTTGAAATTATTTTAACTGAGAATTATTTTTTATTTCAGGACACCTACTACCAGCAGTGCTGTGGGACCGCGATGGGCTCGAATGCCGCACCGCCATATGCAAATTCATACATGTCATGGTTTGAAGACAAGTATATTTACACCAATGATCTATTTAAAATTCATTGTATTTTTTGGCGAAGATTCGTCGATGACGTGTTTTGTGTATGGCGGGGCGGCATTCGATCCCTTCGTGCCTTTTCAGAATTTCTGAATTCAATTTGGCCCGAGCTGCAGTTTACTTTACATCATAGTGATCATGAGATTAATTTTTTAGACACCCTGGTCATTAAGGGTGCAGGTGGGTCAGTTGTGACTGATTTGTATATCAAAAATACCGACAAAAATTCTCTTCTCCATTTCTCAAGTTATCATCCTCCCACAGTAAAAAAAGCCTTACCCCATTCCCAATTTCAAAGGGTACGTAGGATTGTTTCCAATACTGAAGTGAAAGAAAAACGTCTTGATGAAATGTCTATGAGATTTGAGAATAGAGGATATCCCACAGCACTGCTGGATAGTGAGAGAAGTAGGGTCACCTCCTTGACCCCTAAACAGGAGTCTAGGGGGTCACGTATACCGTTCGTAACTAAGTTCCACCCATGGGTGAACAGGTGTCGATTTATTTTTTCTAAACATTGGAATATATTGTCAAGGGCTTATCCCTCTATTGAGGAGTTCAAAAATCCCCCATTATTGTGCTATAAGCGTAACAAAAATATCCGCGATATGGTGGTAAGGGCGGATGTGGGCAGTGCTCAAACTGAGAAGCGTCAACAGACTTTATCAACTCCTAGAAAGGGCACATTCCCTTGCCTAGGGTGTATACACTGTTCAAGTGTAATTAAAGGGGAATATTTCACGCATCCCCATACAGGCAAGCGCTTTCCAGTTCGAGGCTTTTTCACATGCAATAGTAGTTTCATCATATATTTACTCAAGTGCCCTTGTGGACTGTTATATATAGGTGAAACATCCATGCGCATGAAGGACCGCTTCTCTAAGCATAAGTCCACTATTAGAAAAAATAATTTACTCCTACCCGTCCCTCATCACTTTGATCGCTGTAAGCACAATATTGCGCAATTGCGCTTTCAAATTATTGAGCAGGTACAACAACCTCGTAGAGGCGGTAATCGCTTAAAAATGCTAAAGAAGCGTGAATCCTATTGGATTCATACACTCCAGACACTGGAACCCATGGGGTTAAACCGGGAGTATGATCTCCATAGCTTTTTGTAGATGGCTGTTTCTTTTATATGTATGTTAAATTTATACTTTGTTTTTTTGTATTTTACAGAAAACGTGAGGAACCCCCCAACCGCATCATCTGAATTACAAGCTAGTACGAATATCTAGAGAACTTCAAAAGAATTTATGATTGCTATCATTCTCATTGATGCTGTTGCGATTGGGCTGTTTCTCACGTGTATCTGATTATTTAAATTGTTACTCTGTGTTTCCCCTTTTCTTTTGTTCCCTCCCTTTTGCTTTTTCTGTTTTCTTTCTTTTTTACCTTTTACTCCATTCTGTTTGTCTGAATTACCATGACTACATGATGTCATTTCCGCTTTGGCGGTCTATTTAAATCACCTGTAGTGTATGACTTTGTTATATGCCATTGGTTTGAGAAAGGCTCGCAACAGAGCCGAAACGCGCGTCACTGAACATATCTATGTGTGGCGAATAAAAGAAAAAAACCTTTGAAGATAAGTGAGTGCCGGTCTTTTCTTTTATTTGTACTTGGACTTCGGCCCTGGACACGTGCACCACGCCTACAAACGGAGTGCCGGCTGACCCTCGTTGAAATACTTCAGTGTCTGAGCTAGTCTCAATCACCTAGTCGAGACTAGCTCAGCTGATCTGAATTCATTCAACTACTGGCAGCAGTGCGGGAGGCGCTCCTGCTCCTCCTCCTAGGCGTGTGATGTCACCGTGAGCAGCCCGCCCACTGCCTGTAGTCTAACTTGCTTAAGCCAGCCTCGGCCAGACAAGACTAGAGACTGACTGAGACAGACGAGACAGTGTGTGGCGTAGCGTGGCGTGGCCTGGTGTGGCCCTACCGATACCGAACAGACAGACAGACTGGACTGAGACTGACCTAGTGGTGACGGTGTGTAGCAAGCAGGACACTCAGGTTAACTTAATAATATAAGGTACTACAACTTACAAGTAGTGAGTGAGTGGACTGACTAAGTCTCTTTCTATTCTAAGGGTACTTTCACACTTGCGGCAGTGTGATCCGGCGGGCAGTTCCGTCGTCGGAACTGCCTGCCGGATCCGCCGATCTGCAGCTGACTGAAAGCATTTGTGAGACGGATCCGGATGCGGATCCGTCTCACAAATGCATTGCAAGGACGGATCAGTCTCTCCGCTTGTCACGCAGACAGACGGATCCGTCTTGTACATTTTTCACATTTTTACCGGTCTTCGCAGGCCGGAAGGAAGGATCCGGTATTTTGAATGCCGGATCCGGCACTAATACATTCCTATATACCTTCCGGCATTCAGGCAAGTCTTCAGTTTCTTTCGCCGGAGAGAAAACCGTAGCATGCTGAGGTTTTCTCTTTTGCCTGATCAGTCAAAACGACTGAACTGAAGAAATCCTGATGCATCCTGAATGCATGGGAATAAAACTGATCAGTTCTTTTCCGGTATAGAGCCCCTGTGACGGAACTCTATGCCGTAAAAGAAAAACGCTAGTGTGAAAGTACCCTAACTAGAGAGATTAGATCTGACTGTGACTAAGGGCTCTTTCACACCTGCGTTCTTTTCTTCCGGCATAGAGTTCCGTCGTCGGGGCTCTATGCCGGAAGAATCCTGATCAGTTTTATCCTAATGCATTCTGAATGGAGAGAAATCCGTTCAGGATGCATCATGATGTATTTAGTTCTGGACCGGAACGTTTTTTGGACGTAGAAAATACCGCAGCATGCTGCGCTTTTTGCTCCGGCCAAAAATCCTGAACACTTGCCGGAAGGCCGGATCCTGGAATTAATGCCCATTGAAAGGCATTAATCCGGATCCGGCCTTAAGCTAAACGTTGTTTCGGAACATTGCCAGATCCGACATTTAGTTTTTTCTGAATGGTTACCATGGCTGCCGGGACGCTAAAGTCCTGTTTGCCATGGCAAAGTGTAGCGGGGAGCGGGGGAGCAGTATACTTACCGTCCGCGCGGCTCCCGGGGTGCTCCAGAGTGACGTCAGGGCGCCCCACGCGCATGGATGACGTGATCACATGGCACGTCATCCATGCGCATGGGGCGCTCTGACGTCATTCTGGAGCGCCCCGGGAGCCGCGCGGACTGTAAGTATACTGCTCCCCCGCTCCCCACTACTACTATGGAAACCAGGACTTTAATAGCGTCCTGGCTGCCATAGTAACACTGAACGCATTTTGAAGACTGATCCGTCTTCAAATGCTTTCAGTTCACTTGCGTTTTTCCGGATCCGGCGTGTAATTCCGGCAAGTGGAGTACACGCCGGATCCGGACAACGCAAGTGTGAAAGAGCCCTAAGACTGAGAGGAGAGCTGGCTGGCGGCTGCCCCTGAATCTTCCTGATTTAAAAAGTTAAAGGGGTTCTGCACTTTCATTTAACTGATGATCTATACTCTAGATAGATCATCAGCTTCTGATCGGCGGGGGTCCGACACCCAGGACCCCCGCCAATCAGCTGCTTGAGAAGGCAGTGGCTCTCCAGTAGCGCCGCGGCCTTCTCACTGTTTACCGCCAGCCCAGTGATGTCACGAGTTACGACTAGTATCAACTAGCGTGGGCGCGGCTAAGCTCCATTTAAGTGAACAGAGCTTAGCCGCGCTCAGGCTAGTTGATACTAGTCGTGATGTCAGTCACTGGACCTGCGGTAAACAGTGAGAAGGCCGCGGCGCTGCTGGAGCACCGGTGCCTTCTCAAACAGCTGATCGGCGGGGGTCCTGGGTGTCGGACCCCCGCCAATCAGATGCTGATGATCTATCCAGAGGATAGATCATCAGTTAAATGAAAGTGCAGAACCCCTTTAAAGTTACTGTCAGTGCAGCCTGGATGATTACAGTGTTTACTACTTTACCGTTTAGAGAAACCATGTTCAAATGTGAGCGGTGGGAGGGTGATCTGTGATCTGTGGATGTCATGAGTCATTACACTGTTATAGGGGGGAAGGATCTGTGGATGATACTCTTATAGTGCTATAGGGAGGGGGATCAGGGGTCTGTGGATGTCATGACACTGTTATGGGGGGGGGGGCGGGGAATCTGTAGATGACACTGTTATAGGGACGAGGATCTGTAGACGACACGATTATTGGGGGGGGGGGGGGATCTGTGCCACTCTGTGGATGACACTGTTAGGCTCCATTCAGACATCCATAACAGCAGCAATGTACGGGTCGGCATTTTTTTCCGGGAACGGAATGGACCCGGAAGTGCGGGTCCGCATTTCCGTATCCGCCAGCACGTCGTGCTGCCCTATAGAAATGAATGGGTCCGCAATTCCGTTATGCAAATTTCGGATGTGTGAATGAGGCCTTATAGGGAGAGGGATCCCGGTATGACACTGATATGGGGTGGATCTGTGGATGACACATATAGCATAAGATGCTATAAACGGTATGTCATCCACAGATCCCCCTCCATAAGGGTCATCCACAGATCCCCCTCCATAAGGGTCATCCACAGATCCCCCTCCATAAGGGTCATCCACAGATCCCCCTCCATAAGGGTCATCCACAGATCCCCCTCCATAAGGGTCATCCACAGATCCCCTAGGCTACTTTCACTTGCGTTCGGAGCGGGTCCGTCTGGTGTCTGCACAGACGGATCCGCTCCTATAATAATACTGAGTACAAGTACTTCAGGTGCTCGCCGATAGTGATACTATCGGTTCATGCCATGTGACAAAGAGAAGGGGATTTGACACAGCTGGTAGATGCTGTATCTGGAGTAATTCCAGCATGCCCAGGCAGCTAGGACATGTTGAAATCTGAGTGATTGGGGTTTTTCTTTCCTATTGCAGTTTTAGGTATTGGGTAAATTATCGTAGCATTTCTAAGCGTACTTGTGTAAATGTACCGTTGTTATAGCTGCCCCCCCCCCCCTACTTTTGTCCTGGCCCCCAGTGTGCCCCCCCAAAATTTGAAAGCTAGAGACGCCACTGGAGGAGCGGCTTAGGGATGGCATCCTTGTTCTGTCAGTGTCTCATGGACCATTGGTAGTGGACACTCTGGAAATTAATTTTCAACTGAGCAGTGTCTATTAAATGTGGATGACACATGGAGGGCAAAAAACGGACACACATCAAACACAGATTCTATATGGATGAAACATGGACGGATCTTCCATGGACGTCAAATGGACAGGGAAATGTAAACAAGGGCTTAGGATGTGAACATTGATGAGGCCACTTATTTGTATTCTAACAATGACATGGATAGGGAGAAGGCATGGATGAGCTGTTGACAGATACAGAACTTCAACTGACAACTTGGCTCAGTGATTGAGTATTTTAAAGATTGTTTTTCACATTATTAATTAATGCTATATTCTTAGCTTCTTTGAAGACATGTTCCCAAAAAATACCCAGTCTGCTAGAAGCTTGGATTCTGTGCCTGCCATATCATCATGGTCCATAATCAGCCGCTATAAAAATTTTTTTTAGAGGTGCTTAATTATTTAAATTACACAAATCCATTATTTATCGGTGATTCTGATTGCAACAACATATTTAGATAAAGCCTTCGGGGCAAAACATGAGTCAGGTATTCCATGTCATTTTTCACTATGTCCTATGGTATGATTGCTTAACTAGTGTATATATATATGTATATGTGTATATATATATATATATATATATATATATATATACACACAGTATATATACAGTATATATATATATATATATACACACACACATATGTATATATATATATATATATATATACTGTATATAGTACTTGGAATAAACTATAATAAAATATAGATATATGGAATTGAAAAAAACTTTCTATGTGTGAATGTAGTTATGTAATAATGATATATGTAGGTGATAAAATATTAGAGCGAAAGGATACGTTTATTTAGGAAAACTGTACAATTGTAAGGAGGCTCTAGCCTGGATACAAGATGGCATTTGCCCACCGATGTTGCAGCTGGGCCTATAGATCCTGCACACTTGTAGGTTGCAGAAGCTGACATCTCAGCTGGTCCCATAAATGGTCGATTGGTGACAAATCTGGAAAATGGGCAGCCAAGGATGTGTTGCAGTCTGGTGGAGACATTCCTGGGAAACACTTGCTGTGTGCAGGTGAGCATTATCTTGCTGGAAAATGCCGGTTAGAAGCAGCCATCCTGTTTATCTCAGTCCAATCTCAAAGTCTGTGAACTGGGCAAAATGTCTTCTAGTGCTTCCTAGAGGCATGTCTAGCAGTCAACGATCTGTCACCAAGAGGTACACTACCCAAAAGTAGTCTCTAAGAGCCTTTTCATAGGGCATAGGGGGAAGCACCTTGACACTCTCTTGTGGCACACTAAACTCTGTGGACATGACCTAAGGATAGATCCACATCCAAAGCAGTGGATCTAAGAGAACTGCACCCACTTTTGGCCAGGACAGCTGAAATTTGCCAGGTCTGTCTTTGAAGATTACTTTTACTTGTATATAGTAAGCGGATACAGGACATAACAGTTCCGTGCCGCATGTTGTAAGGACAGTCCCAACAGCCATTCATCCACGATTGATCTAGCACATAAAAATAGCTGTCTTAGTAGAAAGATGTGCAATATGACATGAATTAGTGTCTGTAAGCTGTCATAAGCCAGGCTTTGAAGTCATGTTTTTTTCTTCCTTTTAATCTATCCTGGCCCGCATTCACACATGTGGTAATGCAACATAGGGACACAGGCCTGCATCTTGTTACACGGTTCCAGTGAGTGTGTTTGCATGAAACCTAGTCTTGTGCATGTCGTGTCCTTTTTGTTTACTACATGGGCTTCATGGATAATGTCTCCTACTTTCTCTAATCTTCGAGCACTCTGATTATGAGGGACATATGGAAATCACAGCGAGTGTGCGTAGCAGCCCGGCTAAGCCTCACAGCCACAGGCGAAGCGTTTCTTCTAATGGGGCAGCCCCCGAAACTTTGTGGCTTCAAAACAGCGATCACAGACATCTGCATGGAGCTTTCATATTGCCGTACACCACAACAGCTGCAGTATTTGCATCCTGCACCAGGGAAACAACGCTATGTCCGAACGTTCTAGGTTAAGGTATTTTCTCCACCTGCCATGTCAGGAGACCCTGGGGGTATGGTCGCTGAACGTCAGTAAAATTACTGACAATTAGGAATGATCCTGTCATAATGAAAACAGACAGACAGACTTAGCTCTGACTGATCTGATAAAGGCCTCACCGAGATCAGTACTGACCATCAGTGATGACTAGTTCGCCGCGTTCGCCCGCGAACACATGCGAGCTGCCATCTTAACTCACAAGTCCGGCGATGCACAGGTAAGTCCTTACCTGTGCCTGTGCACGAGCCAGTCTGAAACAAATGCGGTCACCGGGAGCAGGCAGTTCCAAGAACAGACGCCTTCATCGGGCTGTTCTCGGAACTGCCTGCTCCCAGTGACCGCATTTGTTTCAGACCGGCTCGTGCACAGGTAAGGACTTGTGAGTTAATATGGCAGCCCGCATGTGTTCGCGGGCGAACACGACGAACTGGCAATCACTGCTGACCATATGTGGCAAAGGAAAAAACCACGAACACAACATGGATGGTATCCGTGGCACATCCATTTTTCATGGAAGACAGATAAGAAATGCTCAGGATAGGTAATCAATATCAGATCGGCTGGGGTCCGACACCCAGCACCCCCGCCGATCATGTGTATGAGGAGATGGTGCTCGGAGTGCGCACGTGCCGCCTCCCTTCTCTCTTCCTATTTGCTGCTGCTTTCCCATAGACTGCAGCGGTGAATGGGAAGAGAGACGGGAGACTGCATGTGCGCACTGCACGCTCCTTCTCTTCATACAGCTGATCAACAGGGGTGTCAGAACCCTGCTGATCTTATATTGATGACCTATCTTGAGGCAATATTGGAGTTCGGACATTTTCTACCAGACTCCAATTTACAGTCAGACATGACCCAGAATCGATTTGATTCAATTCGAAAATTCCTATACTACAATGACAATGCACAGTGCCCACCCCAAAATGAGCCAACATTTGACCGTCTGTTCAAGGTTAGGCCTGTCATTGACCACTTCAGCACCAAGTTTGATGAGGTATACAGCCCCGATAAAAATGTATGTGTAGATGTTTCCCTATTACTGTTCAAAGGGAGGGTTAGATTCTGCCAGTGCCTGCCTAGCAAACGGGCAAAGTATGGCATAAAAATATACAAACTTTGTGAGAGTAGCTCCGGGTACACCCACAAGTTCCGCATTTCTGAAGGGAGAGATTCCCAGATAGAACCCACAGAATGCCCCCCCCCCTCCCCCCGTCCTAGGAGTTAGTGGGAAGATTGTGTGGGACTTACTGCACCCACTGCTGGATAAGGGTTAACACCTCTATGTGAATAACTATTATACCAGCATACCCCTATTCAGGTCACTAACTGCCAGAGGTACTTGCGGCACAGTGCGCAGAAATCAGAGATGCTTCCCTAGATCCCTGGTAGGGCAACCACTGAGAATGGGTGAAAGTAGGGCTCTCCTCCATGATAACATGCTGGTGGTTAAGTACAAGGACAGTGGTACCGCAACCACTACCCCCAAACCAGTTTGTATCCTGGACTACAACAGCCACACGAGAGGGGTGGATCTTGCAGATCAACCTCTGAAGCCCTACAGTGCCACACGAAAAACAAAAGTGTGATATACAAAAAGCTGGCCGTACACATTGTACAGATGGCAATGTGCAATGCGTACGTGCTATTTCATTCTGCAGGCCACTTTCCTTCAGTTCCAAGAGATGGTAATCAGGGCCCTAATTTTCCAAACTCAGGACGGGGAGGGTCCCAGTACTTCAGGAAGTTACGGTGCCTGTGTTGTACCAGGGCAACATTTTCCAGGTCAAGTCCCGCAGACAGCAAGGAAGGGAAGGACCCAAAAAAGATGCAAGGTCTGTTCCAAAAGGGGGGTGAGACAAGGTCTACACGACGATGATGTCGCACCAATGTCGCGCGACAATATTTATAATGATAGTCTATGGTGTTGCACTGCGACATGCTGCGACTGCGATAGTCGCAGAAAAATCCATTTTGAAAGAATTTGTTGCGACTGTCGTGTCGCAGCATGTCACATGTCGCAGTGCGACACTATAGACTATCATTATAAATATTGTCGCGTGACATTGGTGCGACAAAATGTCGTCGTGTAGACCTAGCCTAAGGAAAGACACCATCTACCACTGTGAACCCTGCCCTGAAAAAACTGGCCTGTGCATGCAGGATTGTTTCAGAATCTACCACACATAGTAACATACATAGTAACATAGTACATCCATGGAGTATTAATTTAATTTCATCCATGATGTACCCTGTAGTTTTACCACCTTATATCTCTGATTTAGCCCGCATAGCTTACAGATCCACTTTTCATCAACCACTACATATTCATTTCTGTGAAACACCTATTAGGTCAAAAGTACCCTTTTCAACCCTTTAAAATGTTCATACAGGGGGTGCTCTTTCCGAAATGGGGTCACTTGGGGTTTTTCATTTCTGGGGACCTCAGGAATTTTTTTAATACAACATGGTAGCTAAAATCCATGTCTGTTTATTCAGGCCTGCAAAAAACATATTTTGCACTTTGTCTCTAGAGCCCTGCTGTGTGCCCGTACAGCAGGCTACAAACACATATGGGGTGTTTCCTGAATGGGGAGAAAATGGGGAACACAACATTGGGTACATTTTCTCCTTTAACCCCTTGTGGGAAAAAATAAAAGTAAAAATGGGGTCTGCTAGAAATTATTTATTTTTCACGAATATGTGGTTTGAAATGCCTTCACAAGTATTTCTGTCTTCTGTGAGACACTTATTTCTACCACTTAAAATGTTCGTACAGGGGTACTCTTTCCAAAATGGGGTCACTTAATGGGGTTTTTCATTTCTGGGGACCTCAGGAATTTATTTAATGCATTATGGCACCTAGAATCCATGTCTGGCAATTCAGGCCTGTTAGCAAAATTCATATTTAAAGTTTAGAGTTTGACTCTAGAGCCCTGCCATGCGCCAATACATCATTATTTGAGCACATATGGGGTGTTGGCTTATTCGGGGGGAAATGGAGAACAAAGTGTGGGGTGAATTTAGTCCTGTTAGCCCTTGTGAAAGTGAAAAATGTGGGTGTAAAGCAACTTTTTCTGGAAAAAAATAAAAAATTTCATTTTCACAGCCAAGTGTTTCCTAATTCTGTGAAATGTTTCTTGAGAGGTGTAGTTTCCGGAATGGGGTCACTTTTTGGGGGTTTCCACTCATAGGGGACCTCAGGGTGTGTTCAATTGCAAGATGGCGCCTGTCAATTATTCCAGTGAAATCTGCCTTCCAGAAGCCATTTGGTGCTCCTTTCCTTCTGACCCCTGTGGTACACCCATATAGCAGTATACAAGCACATATGGGGTATTGCTGTAATCAAGAGAAAATAGGCAATAAATTAGGGGGTGCATTTTTTCCAGTTTCCCCTTGTGAAAATAAAAAATTTGGAATTTTTCTGGAAATAAAATTGTAATTTTTCATTTTCACAGCCAATTCCATGAATCACCTTTGCGGACAAAATTCTAACTACACATCTTGAAATATTCCTTGAGGGGTGTAGTTTCCAGAATGGGGTCACTTTTTGGGGTCCACTCTAGGGGTACCTCAGGGTGTCTTCATATAAGACATAGCTCCCAAAAGCCAATCCTGCAAAATTTGTCCTCCAAAAGCCTTATTGCGCTACTTCCCTTTTGAACCCTGCCATGCATCCAGACATCATTTTTTTAGAACATATGGGGTGTTTCGGGAGGGAAATGGGGAACAAAATGTGTGGTGCATTTTGTCCTGTTTCCCCTTCTGAAAGTGAAAAATTGCATTTTCTAAATGATCCAAACATGAAGTAGACATATGGGGAATGTAAAGTAATTACTATTTTGGAGGTATTACTATCTATTATAAAAGTGAGAAATAGAAATTTGCTAATTTTTCAAAATTTTTGGTAAATTTTGTGGGGTTTTTTATAAATAAAAATGAAATTTAATTAACTCAATTTTACCACTGTCACGAAGTACAATATGTGAGGATAAAACAATCTCAGAATGGCTTGGATAAGTAAAAGTGTTTTGAAGTTATTACCACATAAAGTGACACATATCAGATTTGCTAAAAATGGCCAGGGTAAAAAGGTGAAAAATGGCCCGGTCCTGAAAGGGTTAACTTTGATAAATGCCATTCGCTGAAGTCAGACAACCCTTTAACCTACCCTAACCCTGGGTTCACACCTGAGCGTTTCTCAAACGCGCGTTTTACGCGCGTTTTTGTCGCGCGTTTTTATGCGCGTTTTTTGTAATAGTAAACGCGCGTTTGACGCGCGTTTGTGTGATTGACTGCAGTGTCCTATGGCCACAAACGCGCGTCAAAACGCCCCAAAGAAGCTCAAGTACTTGATTATGCGTCGGGCGTTTTACAGCGCGATCGTACGCGCTGTAAAACGCCCAGGTGAGAACCATTCCCATAGGGAAGCATTGGTTTTCATGTGTTGAGCGTTTTACAGTGCGTTTGAACGCGCTGTAAAACGCTCAGGTGTGAACCCAGCCTAAGGCTACGTGCACATGCTATTGTACCAAATTTTCCATGTGGATTTGCATTCTGATTTTGATGCATTTCTACAAAAATCCATGGCAAAACCTACGTGTTACATGCGGATTTGCCCCAGATTTTACCGTATGCATTTGCAAAGGGTAAAATTCACAATAAAAATGTGCAGAAACAATTGACATGCTGTAGATTTAAAAATTTGCACCGAAGGTCATTTTACACGCGGAACAGGTTTACAATGTGCACATGAGGATTAATCTTATCTGCTACATGCATGCAAATCTGAGCTGCAAATGTGCTCGTAATAGTACAAAGTGTGCATGATGCCTAAGGCTGGTTTCACACGGGTGTTGCGGGAAAAGAAGCGGGTGCGTTGCGGGAACATGCACGATTTTTCTGCGCGAGTGCAAAACATTGCAATGCGTTTTGCACGCGCGTGAGAAAAATCGGCATGTTTGGTACCCAAACCTTTGGGTTAGGTGTTGTCTAGATTGTATTATTTTCTCTTATAACATGGTTATAAGGGAAAATAATAGCATTCTTAATACAGAATGCATAGTACAATAGGGCTGGAGGGGTTAAAAAAAATAAAAAAATAATTTAACTCACCTTTATCCACTTGCTCGCGCAGCCCGGCTTCTCTTCTGTCTTCATCTTTGCTGTGCCCAGGAAAAGGTCCATTGATGATGTCGCTGTGCTCATCACATGGTCCATCACATGGTATTTTTTTACCATGTGATTGATCGTGTGATGGACCATGTGATGAGCGCAGTGACTTCATCAAAGGTCCTTTTCCTGTGCACAGAAAAGATGAAGACAAAAGAGAAGCCGGGCTGCGCGAGCAAGTGGATTAAGGTGAGTTAAATTATTATTATTATTTTAACCCCTCCAGCCCTATTTGACTATGCATTCTGTATTAAGAATTCTATCAAATCCACACTTGCTTGCGGATGCTTGCGATTTTCACGCAGCCCCATTTACTTCTATGGGGCTTGCATTGCGTGAAAAACGCACAATATAGAACATGCTGCGATTTTCACGCAACGCACAAGTGATGTGTGAAAATCACCGCTCATGTGCACAGCCCCATAGAAATGAAAGGGTCCAGATTCAGTGCGGGTGCAATACGTTCACCTCACGCATTGCACCCGCGCGGAAATCTCGCCCGTGTGAAAGGGGCCTAAGGCCTTTTTTACACGGCCGTGTGTCCCCCGTGGCCATATTGCGGGCACAAGCCGTGTGCATTCCGCATCACGGATGCGGATCCATTCACTTGAATGCAGTGCGGAACGGAACCACCGATGGGAAGCACTATAGAGTACTTCCATGGGGTTCCGTTCCGCAAAAAGATAGAACTTGTTCTATCTTTTTGTGGAACGGATGGATCGCGGACCCCATTCAAGTGAATGGGTCCGTGATCCGCATGCGGCTGGCCCACGGTCGGTGCCCATGCATTGCGGACCACAATTTGCTGTTCGCAGCACGGCCAGGGGGACAGACGTTCGTGTGAAGGAGGCCTATTGCTGTTATAAAGGAGCTCAGATAAACTCTTAGGGCTCATGCACAGGAGTGCGGGTGAATGCACATAAGACTTTCCTTGCGGATTTGTGTGCGTTTCTGCAGGATATCTGCACTAAAATCTACAATGTCTAATTGAAAAGGGTGAAATCTGTCGCTAAACCTGCAAACAAAACTGACATGCTAATAAATTTGAAGACTGCAATGCAGGTCAATTTCCACATGAAAAAAAAATGCAACGTGTACATAAGATTTGTGTAATCTCATACACTTTGCTGCGTTTTTTTAGGTGGCCTAAGTGTGTAGTAGAGTTATGTAAAGCTTGTTGTTGGTTTCCAATAGCAAGAACATAAGTAAGGGCACAACCACATGGCGTAGTCATGAGGCTGGTATGCCACCGCTGTGCTGCGGTCGAGTACCACTGCAAACGGGCCGCAGCTGCCTCTAATTAAACTAATCAGAACACAATGTTCCGTGGGTCTGTATTATTAATGGCCACGCGATACTGAAGATGCCTAGCAGCCATTAAAGGGAACCTGTCATCACCTTTATGCAGCCCGTACTAACTGCAGTATACAGTAGAGACAGGTGAGTTGATTTCAGCGGTCTGTCATTTAAAAGTTAAAATTAAGTGGTTGCCGAGAACCAACATCACAATCATTGCAGACTGGGCCTGGAAAAGAGTCACATCCACCTGAGAAGAGTCCTGGTTATACATAAATTCCTGCTCTCCTGCCCACCTGCTGATGACTGACAGGCTTCTACCTAGTTGTCTCCCTTTCTCTCTAGGAGAGAACTGCCAGTCATCAGCAGATGGGCAGGAGAGCAGGAGATTAGGAATAACCAGGACTCTACTCAGGTGGCCGGGACTCTTTTCCAGGCCCGGGCTGCAATGATTATAAAGCTGGTTATCAGCAACCACTTACTTTTAGCTCATGAGTGACACACCGCTGACATCAGCATGTCTGTCACCTCAGTGAGGTCAGCGTAAAGTTGATGACAGGTTCTCTTTAAAAGGGTTTTCTGAGACTTTTCTTCTAATGACCAGTCCCCAGGATAGGCCATCAGTATCTGATTGGGAGGGGTCCAACACCCAGGACCCACGCCGATTAGCTGTTTGAAAAGGCACCAGTAGCGCCACAGCCTTCTCTTAGCTTAGTCTAACGTTCCTATGAAGATCCAGATTCCTCTGTCGCTGCAACCCCACTTATTCCTACATCCAAAATCGCTGTTTAGCCATATCCTCTATTACCAGGATTAACCTTATTAAACCAGACACAAAGCCTGGTAGGTTTACCCCAGCTTCTTCCTTCAGATCCACTGCAGCATTATGGAGAAATGTACTGTTTGAAAATTATCCAAATCAGGCCTAAAGTGCACCAAAGACAGGCCCTAGCTACTTGGTGCACATTAGCTCCTCCGCTGTGCAGAGCTAGAAACTTCTACCTCCATTTCACTCACAGGGCTGAGCATCCAAAGCATCATGCCATCTGGCCCTGTAACCCTCCATTTGCACAGTATACCCTTGGTGCATGCACAATACTCTTGATTGTCCTGGCCCTGCCACAAAGAAGACCACACATGGACGCTTTGGATGCCTGGTCCTGTCAATCAAGTGGAGGGGGAGCATCCAGTACTGCAGAGTGGAAGAGCTAAAGCGATCTTCAAGAAAACAAAATGCAAAAATGAACAGAACACTTGCACTCTGACCTCCTCTTCTGCCATCCAAGATGGCTGCACCGCCATGTAGACTGTGTATCGGTAGCCTAAGACACTTCCTGCTTGTCCAGCCCTGCTCTTGGATTGGCCGGCGCTGTTCACATGAGCAGTGCTGACCAATCCGAGGGCAGCAAGAAGTGTATTGGGCTACCAAAAGCACAGTCTGAGAAATGGTGATGCCATCTTGGATGATAGAAGAGGAGCCTGGTAAACTGATGGAACTGCAGCTAAAAAGATTTAAAGGAAGTCACTGTGTAAATGTTCTGTTCGTTCCCTAGATGATGTGAATTTTTTCTTTTCTTGAAGGGACGATCGCTCTAAGCTGTTTCGAGTGGCTATGGCTGCCCCTGGGCACTTTAGATAATCATTTTACTATGGCTAACTCATTAAAAGGCGTACCCTCAATGTAGGCAGATCACACGACTGCTACAGTGGTCTTGGGACCCTGTGCTGAACTCCTTCTCTTCCTCATGTAAAATACTGCATTTTCATGCAACCACCACTAGGGGAGCTTCGGGAAAGAGATTATTACAGCTTCTAATTCAGTCAATAGTAACTGCATAATCTCCTATGCACACAGCTCCCCCTAGTGGTGGCTGCAGGCAGCTAGCTTTGTAACAAAAGGGAAGCAGGAGATTTATTAATGTATTTATTCCAGTTGTCGGGTGTAAATACTGTTAAAACTATGGTGGTCAGAATGAGTCTTGTTATGACGCACAGAGAAGTCAGATAAAGTGGGTGAGACACAGGGTGACTTTAAATTTTTTACAAATAAAATTTCATTAAAAAAAACCTACTTTAAATTATCTGAAATTCGGGGTCGTTTCACTTTGCATTCTGCATTGCCTGTGAGCGATTGACAAACAGATCCTGGGAAAGTGAGTCGGGCAAGGGGGTCCATGCTAAGTTATGCTATTGGGCCCTAGGAGATCTGTCTATGCCCTGGAATTCATTGTCACTTTTATTAGGCCCAAATTTCTTTAAAGGTACATTCATACGACCGTATTCCTCGATCCGCATCCGTTCTGCAATTTTGCGGAACGGGTGCGGACCCATGCATTTTCAATGTGGCCGCAAAAGATGCAGACAGCACACCGTGTGCTGTCTGCATCCATATTTTCGTTCCGCGGCCCCACAAAAAAGATAGAGCATGTCCTATTCTTGTCCGCAATCATGGATAAGAATAAGCATTTCTATCATAGGGCCGGCCAGGTGCGGTCCGCAAAATGCGGAACGCACATGGCCAACATCCATGTTTGCGGATCCGCAATTTGCAGTGAATTGGCATAGAATGCTGGGACTTGTTGTTCTGCTTGTCCCTAAATCTTTCCAAAATAGCAAATAATAATTCAGTCTTACAAATCTGCAAAACACATTACATCCCAAGCCGTGAAAATATGGTAAACGCAATGATTTAGCTGTTTGTGAAATACATTTTAACACTCTTGACACAGATATTTAGTGATGAATATTCATGGGCATTCAGCTTTTCCTCCACAACCCTTAACTATTTACTGACAAAGTGATATGTCCAGAAATTTGTAATATTTAACCCCCACACACAAAAGAGGTCAGAGTACAGGGGCCATTGGAGGATTTGACCAGGTCACAGTCTGAGTGAACAGGTCAGAGGGCAAACTTTTTTTCTTTACATGGAGCCCAGTGTCTGCTGGAAACATCTCTGTCTTCATATATTTATATCTCCCCAGTAATAGACAGTGACCGCTTGAGGATGAAGGTCAGCAGTCTTACTGCTTGTGACAGCAGGGGTCCTTCATTTTTTGCTGCCTTATCGGTTTTAGCCATGCATGCTTTTTTAGAACATAGTTAGAAATACTGAACTTGCATAAAAATATCCCAGAATCCATGATATCTGCAGGCAAACCAAGGCTTGTAATATAAAACATCAGATTATTATTATTTATTATTAAAGCGCCATTCATTCCATGGTGCTGTATATAAGATAAGCGGTGCACATACATAATACAGACAATTGCACTAATCATAAACAAGACGAGTTACAGACTGGTACAGAAGGAGAGAGGGCCCTGCCCGTGAGGGCTTACAATCTACATGGCATGGGAGAAGGACACAGTAGGAGAGGGTGAAGCTGGTCATGGCGGTATAGAGGCAGCAGGGTCACTGGTTGTAGGCTTGTCTGAAGAGGTGGGTTTCAGGTTTCTTTTGAAGGATTCCACGGTAGGCGAGAGTCTGATATGTTGGGGTAGCGAGTTCCAGAGTGTGGGGGGATGTACGGGAGAAATCTTGGAGGCGATTGTGGGAAGAGGTAATAAGAGGAGAGAAGAAGGTCTTGTGAAGATCAGAGATTGCGTGTGGGGATGTATCGGGAAAGTAGCTCAGAGATGTAGGGAGGGGACAGGTTGAGGACGGCCTTGTATGTAGTTGTTAGTACTTTGAAGTGAATTCGCTGGGCAATGGGGAGCCAGTGAAAGGATTGGCACAGGGGAAAGGCAGAGGAGTATTAGGGTGGGAGGTGTATTAGTCGGGCAGCAGAGTTGAGGATAGATTAGTGGGGTGCGAGAGTGCTAGATGGAAGGCCACAGAGGAGAATGTTGCAGTCTAGGTGGGAGATGATGAGGGCATGTCCAAGCATTTTCGCAGATTCAAAGTTAAGGAAAGCACGGATGTTTTTGAATTGGAGGCGGCACGTGGTGGAAAGGGTTTGGATGTGCGGTCGGAAGGAGAGGGCAGAATCCAAGGTCACTCCAAGGCAGCGGACTTGGTTGACCGGGGAGAGTGTGCAGCCATTGATTGTGATATAGATAGGTCTGTTGGGGGGGATTGAGCAAGATGGGGGAAAGATGATGAATTCTGTTTTACCCATGGAAGATAGGCATTGTGGGATTCTGGATAGTAAGGTGGTGATATCTGAACCAGAGAGGTAGATTTGTGTGTCGTCAGCATAAGAGTGATACTGAAAGCCATGGGACTCTATGAGATGTCCCAGGCCAAAAGTGTAGATAGAGAAGAGCAGGGGTCCTAGGACAGAGCCTTGCGGGACACTAACAGAAAGGGAATGAGACTAGGAGGTGGTGCAGGAGTGGGAAACGCTAAACGTCCGGTCTGTGAAGTATGATTCTCACACTGCTGATCAGTGCCTATGCCAAGTCTATTGGGAGAACTGCAAATGATTTAGGGATGCATCAGGGAGCCATACAAAGACTGTAGCGATATATTAAAGGGGGTGTCTCATCCTACACATTGATGGCATATCGCTAGGATATGCCACCAATGTCAGATAGTTGCAGGTCCCACCTCTGGGACCCACTCCACTCCTATCTCCAGACCGGCCCCCGAAGTGAACGGAGAGCAGCTGTGCATGCACGGCTTACCTCTGTTCACCGCTATGGGAGTTCCAAAAGTAGCCGAGCGCTGGCTCAGCTATTGCTGGCAGTCCCATCGTAGTGAATAGAGCGGTGACCGGGCTTGCGCAGTGTGCTCTCCAATCACCACCACAGGACTTCCGAAGATAGCCAAGTGCACTCGCTTGGCTATTTTTGGAAGTTCCATAGCGATGAACAGACAGCATGGTATACATGCACAGTGTGCTCTCCTTCGTTTGGGGGCCCTGTGCTAGAGAGGGGAGCGGATCCATATATGACATTGATGGCATATCCTAGCGATATGCCATCAATGTGTAAGATGAGACAATCCCTTTAAGCATGAGAAGAAAGAAAATGAAGATAACTCTCAAATGTTTTTACAAATAAATATTTCAGAGTGAAGTATCGCACTTGGCTTTACACCTCGGATGTTTCTACATCTGAGGAGAGGTTTCAGTCTTCACTACACTGGGAAAGTGGTACTGACCATCACTGCTCTTAGGCCCCTTTCACATGGGCAAGAATTCCGCGCGGGTGCAATGCGTGAGGTGAATGCATTACACCCACACTGAATCCAGACGCATTCACTTCAATGGGGCTGTGCACATGAGCGGTGCTTTTCATGCATCACTTGTGCATTTTTCACGCAACACAGGCCCCATAGAAGTGAATGGGGCTGTGTGAAAATCGCAAGCATCCGCAAGCAAGTGCAGATACGGTGCGATTTTCATGCATGGTTGCTAAGGAGACGATCGGGATGGGTACCAGATCTTTATTATTTTCCCTTATAACATGGCTATAAGGGAAAATAATAGCATTCTTAATACAGAATGCTAAGTAAATTAGGGGTGGAGGGGTTAAAAAATAATAAACTAATTTAACTCAACCCATCCATTTGGTCGCGTAGCAGATCTCTTCTTTCTTCAGGACCTGGGTAAAGGACCTTTGATGAGGTCACTACGTTCATCACATGGTCCATCACACGATCCATCACATGGTTCATCACCATGGTGATGGACCATGTGATGCGCGCAGGGACATCATTAAAGGTCCTTTACCCAGGTCCTGAAGAAAGAAGAGGAGATCCACTACGTTACCAAGTGGATGGGGTGAGTTAAAATTGTTTATTATTTTTTAACCCCTCCATCCCTGTTTTGTATTATTTTGGCTTATAACCAGGGCTTTTTTTCTCAGAGAAAAGGTGGTGGAACTCCCCCCCCCTCCCCTGGCCACGGCCCTACCCACCCCTAGGACCGCCCCCTAAAACCGCCCGTTTAGAGAACAGGGATGCAAGTAAAATTTGGGGGGGCTATAAAAGTCCAGCCCAGCAAAGAAACCCCCCAGATGGGGACTGCACTGTTAATGGGGGATCTGGGGATGGCACTGTTAATGGGGGATCTGGGAATGGCACTGTTAATGAGGGATCTGGGGATGGCACTGTTATGGGGTGGAGGATCTGTGGATGGCATCCACAGATCCCCCATCCTATAACAGTGCCATCCACAGACCCCCCCCCACCCCATAACAGTGCCATCCACAGACCCCCCACCCCATAACAGTGCCATCCACAGACCCCCCCACCCCATAACAGTGCCATCCACAGACCCCCCCATCCTATAACAGTGCCATCCACAGACCCCCCCACCCCATAACAGTGCCATCCACAGACCCCCCCCACCCCATAACAGTGCCATCCACAGACCCCCCACCCCATAACAGTGCCATCCACAGACCCCCCCACCCCATAACAGTGTCATCCACAGACCCCCCCACCCCATAACAGTGTCATCCACAGACCCCTCATTGCCGCTCCAGTACAGTTATAAAATGTGTAATTAAATTAATAATGATTCATGCTGCCCCCTCTGTAGTATAACATTCAATATATTGTACTCACAGGGCCACTGTTATATTGTAATGCAGGCCGGCCGGGCAGACGAGCGGCAGAGTCACTAACTGACGTCACGTGCCTGCACCGCCTGCTTCATTCATAAAGTAGGCGGTGCAGCCACATGACGTCAGTCAGTCACGCTGCCGCTCGTCTGCCCGGCCGGCCTGCATTACGATATAACAGTAGCCCTGTGAGTACAATATATTGAATGTTATACTACAGAGGGGGCAGCATGAATCATTATTAATTTAATTACACATTTTATAACTGTACTGGAGCGGCGGGGCCGGAGCACAGTGAACGCACCGGCCCCCAGCTCCTCCTCCCAGTCCCTCCCCACTGATACATCGCAGCCTGCGATGCTGGAGCATGGCAGGCTGCGATGTCAAAAGGTGGCGGAACGCCGTTCCGGTGCGTTCCGCCAGAAAAAAAGCCCTGCTTATAACCATGTTATAAGGGAAAATAATAAAATCTACACAACACCTAACCCAAACCCGAACTTCTGTGAAGAAGTTCTAGTCTGGGTACCAAACATGCAGATTTTTCTCACGCACGTGCAAAACGCATTAAAACGCTTCGCACTCGCAGGGAAAGCCCATGTGAACTCAGCCTTAGTAATAAGGTCAGTGGTGTAAGAGAGCAGGGGAGCTGGTGATCTGCTTAATACCACTAGATATACCCCATCCCGCTACTATTGATCCTCGTTAGTGATACTATACCGGAGCTATACATTGCTGATACACAGTGTGGTCTGAGCTGTTTTTAGGGGGTTACGCCCCCCAGCAACAGGTTTAGAAGTGAAGGCGGCCTTGCACAGACACATGTATTCAGCTTAATAGTGTAATTGCACTTTCATAGCTCCTAGGTACAGTATTGGATTACAATTATCCTTGTGTAAGTTTTTTCCTATTTTAAGTAAATAACATAATAAAGTTGGTTTGTTATTTTATTTTAGCGTCCCTTTAACCTGTTACGTCATGATGCCCTGGTACTTAAGGTCACATGACGTACCGATACGTCATGTGTATTTACGATCACCGCTGCGCAGGGATCGGAACAGAGTGGTCGTAAACTGCTGTATGACCAAACGGCAGGGGGCAGAAGGAAAGGAACGCCATATGGTTTCCGGAAGGCAGATTTTGATGGTCTTTTTTTTTGGCACCATGTCCCATTTGAAGAACCCCTGATGCACCCTAGAGTAGAAACTTCATAAAAGTGACCCCATCTAAGAAGCTACACCCCTCAAGGTATTCAAAATCGAAATTCTGAAATTTTATCTCCATTTGCCATTAACTCTTGTGGAACACCTAAAGGGTTAACGATGTTTGTAAAATCAATTTTGAATAACTTGAGGGGTGTAGTTTCTAGAATGGGATCATTTTTGGGTGGTTTCTATTATGTAAAGCCTCACAAAGTGACTTCAGATGTGAACTGGTCATTAAAAAGTGGGTATTTGCTTCTAAACTTCTAAGCCTTGCAACATCCCCCAAAAATAAAATGGTATTCCCAAAATGATCCAAACATGAAGTAGACATGAAGGGGGAATGTAAAGTAATAACTATTTTTGGAGGTATTACTATGTATTATAGAAGTAGAGAAATTTAAACTTGGAAATTTGCTATTTTTTCTAAATACTTTGTAAATTTGGTATTTTTTTATAAATAAAAAAAAATTAATGACTCTATTTTACCAGTGTCATGAAGTACAATATGTGACGAAAAAACAAAGTGGCCTGGTCCTTAAGGGGTTAAACACGGTGATCTGGAATTGGTGGTGATGTCATTGTGAATATCCATTAGTAATTACGGTGATACTTATCTAAAAAGAATTGTACACAGGAATGGCAGGATTTTTGTCAGGTGGTGTTAATACAACAGGTTGGGCAGATGAAGCCAGGCTAGTGTTTTCAGAGGCAAATCTACCAGTGGAATCTCGAGCGCCGAGTATTAATGGTTCCTTTAAACAACTAACTAACACATATAAAGATAACATTAGAGGATGGTGGGAAATCAAGACATTGGAAACATATATAAAGCTCGGGATTGTACCTCGCGGTCTCAAAATTCCATTGGTACCTTTAGTCCACATTCGTTCCACTGAGTTCCTCAAAAAGTGGGAAAAGGAATTGATTGACTCCTCTTTACATCTAATGTTCCTAATGCTAGAAGAGGAGCGCATAGTGTACGGCAAAAATACTATCGCTTTGAGGGAACAGATTGAAGGTATAAAATAATTTGCGAGCAATCCCGAATTTCCGAGGAAAGAACAAACACTCCAACAAACAGTGGAGAGATTTACGGCTCAAATAAAGGAGCGAAAACATTTTCAATTTGTCAGGGATTCCACCAATTTTAAAGAGGGACATATATTTGACTACAGTCAAAAACAAAGTAAGGCGCTTTAATTAGAGACTGAGCACTAATCTTCAGAGGGTGAGTCTGATTGAGGTTTCAACAAAGCACAACCATTTTTGCCAAATCAACCAGCCCCATCCAGAGGTAGGACTTACAACAGAGGCAGACGTGCAAGAGGCCCATGCAACAGGGGAAATTTTTTAGGGAGAGACCAACCTATGTCCGATTACCTCTTGAGAGACATATAAAATAGCACCTCAACATAAGAGGGGGTTCCCTTCTGATAAAATGAAGATCATTAATTTGTCCAAGAATCCCTCAACAGTGATGTGATGAGTCTCCTCAAGAAGGGCTTGTCGTTTGTTCCCACAAATGCATTTAATGTTGTATTTGATTGGGTTAGGGACTTCCACTTATTCATACGCAAGCTAAAGTGGAGGAAATTTTTCATCACACATGATAGAGCACTATGTGAGGCGTTGGGCATTGACACTGAAGAGCTGCCAGATGTTCAAATACTGGTGGATCTTTGGGAAGAGGGGAATAGAGGTTTAGGGCAAGGTCCATTCACGAACTTGAAACTTCCATCCTCAAAAACTTGCCCTTAGGTGATTATACACCATGTGACATTTTTTTGAAGGACCAGCTAAAGAAACTGGAGGGACATGACTAGGGCAGAAATGACAGTGCTGAGGTCTTTAGAGTCAGAATCTTCGATTGTTATAAAACCTTCTGACTAGGAAGGGAATATCGTAATTCTAGACTGTCAGCAATACACGGATATGTGCATGAGGATTTTGGATGATCGACAATGTTATGCAGTTCTTTCATCCAACCCAATGGTAGCACATCGTCATGAGCTGCAGACTATTTTATCACGGGTCCTTGAACTCAGACTTATAAGTAGATCAGAGTTTGACTTCTTATTGCCCAAAAATGCGCAAATGGCCTACTTTTATGGGCTCCCTAAAATTCACAAGGGTCTCAACCCACTCAAGGGAAGACCTATTGTGTCAGGTACGAACAGCCTGACGCACCCAATCAGAACATATGTGGACCAGATACTAAGACCATTCGTCACTGCCTTGCTTTCCTACGCCAGGGATTCATCGGATGTCATCAAACGTATTGAGGGCATCCAGATGGAAGATGACATGCTATTAGCAAGCCTGGACGTAGAGGCACTGTATAGCTCTATTCCCCATGATAAGGGATGCGAGACAGTGGCAAATGCTCTTTCTCAACGAGGTACCCACCTCCATAACCACAATACATTTGTGCTCCAACTGATGTCATTTATTTTGGAGCATAATACGTTCCTCTTCAATAATAAGTTTTACCTGCAAACAAAGGGCATGGCCATGGGGAGCCCGTGTGCCCACACGTTCACCAATATATATCTAGGCAGGTGGGAACGTGAGATTGTTACTGGAGAGGCATTCAGGGAAGAAGCGTAGTCAATTGTTTACTGGATTAGATACATTGATGACATGTTCATTCTCTGGAAGGGGGACAGTGGTACATTTGCATGTTTTGTGGCCAAACTTAATGTTAACGATTGGGGCCTTTTTTTCACATATGAGACCCACCCGTTGAGCATTACATTTTTAGACCTGACCATCTATAGGAGAGAGGATGGTAGTCTCAGCACGAAATTATTCCAAAAAAAGACAACCACCAACAGACTTTTGGGTTGCAAGAGTTGTCAAACCCCGAAGACGTGGTATTCCCAAGAGTCAGTATTTGAGACTAAGATGCAACTGCTCAACCCTACGGGACTTTCAGAAGGCGGCCGCGGATTTACAGAGGTTTTTATCTCAGGGCTATCCTGACAAAGTTCTTAAACGAGCATATCATTATGCCCTTAGTCAGGATATTATCCCTATAATCCCTATTAAACCTGCGTGTAAGGGAGGAACCAACGGAACAAATTCGCATCATTAGCAACTTTGATAATTCCCATGAAGCTGTGAGGGGAGTGCTATCAGAATTTTGTGGCATCTTGCGTGCTGAACCGGATGTGAGACATCTGGTTGGAGAGAGACCAATCATTACATATCGACGAGGCCGTAATATTAGAGATTGCCTTGTGCACAGTTTCTTCCAACCGCCTGTGGCCACAAGTAACTGGTTACAAAATCCGCTAAAAGGCACGTTTAGATGTGGAAAGTGCATTGCCTGCAGTTCCATCAAAAAAGGTAGCATATTTACTTGTTCGTCCATCCACAGGCCGGTCCTATGACATCAGAAGTTTCATTAACTGTCAGACCATGGGACTGGTGTACTGGTGACCTGTACATGTGGTATGCAATATGTAGGCAAGACGCTGAGAGAGTTCAGGTGGCGTATAGGGGAGCATTTTGGAGATATTCACAAAAAAGCAGATACCCCTATTGAGCGCCATATGTCTGAATGCCATCCTGACGGTACAGCCTCCATTAGCTTCCAGGGCGTTGAAGTGGTCAGAGCATCACCCAGAGGTGGAGATAAGGACAAACGTCTGCTCCAGAAAGAGGCTTAATGGACCTTCCGTCTGGGTACAGTACGCCCAGATCATCTGAATGATTACATCTCATATAGTTGTTTTCTGTGATGTCTTAATAGGTGGATAGTCATCTTGCTCTGGGGACAGTTGGATGACAGCCCATGAATGCTTTAGGGCAGTTAGGTGATTTTTTTGTTGTGCTTGGCCATAAACTTAACTTCTATGGTTGATTATCTTTTTGATAACAAATACACTATCTCTATGGCCAGCTGGTATTGATATGGTCGACTTATTAGGGGTCATTGAGTATAATGTATTCTGTTTCACATGCCTGGTGTTCATATTGCCCCCACTGCTTGGGACCACCTTACAGATATGACAATTCGCCATATAATTCCTGCAATAAATAGGTACGATACCTACACACATAAGACCGGCCTCCATGACGTGCAGCTGACGTCTGCCCAGGGGAGTGTCTCCGCGGGCGCTCCTGTCTCCCGAGCTGCTATCAGCTGATTGGATGGGCCGGCCTCCAGGGGGAGGAGTTACCTTGTTGAAGGATTCAGAGTTCGGCGGCCGCTTTACGGCCGCACCAGTGCCGGGTCCGCTGCCACATGTGAGAGGTGGCGCGCTCGCTATATGTTTGTTTGTCTGTTCTATAATCACTAATACTGGAATGAGTAGTAATGAGGCTCCTGAGGAGGTCAGGACACTAGAAACGCGTGGAGCCAGTGTGGAGCTACAGCCAGTGTCAGCAGACGTAATTGAGCTACACTAGATAGCGTCAGTCAGTTTTTAATATAAGTTAGTAATAAGGTCAGTGGTTTAAGAGAGCAGGGGAGCTGGTGAATTAGGGATCTACTGGATGATCTGCCTAATACCACTAGGTATACTCCACCCCCACCCCGCTACCGTTGATCCTCGTTAGTAGGGGTGGGCGATATATGCGATATGGACAAAAATAAATCTGTGCAACCATACAGATTTTGTCCATATTGCATATATCGCCGGACCGCGATATGACCAGGAGCAGTAGTGAATAGACGAATCCGAACCTTCTCACCGCCGTGGCTCCGGCTCCCGACTCTGCACCGCGCTGTACTGTAGTTGCTGACACTGACCGCTGGCTGACACTGTGTGTGACGTCAGGTCCTGCAATGCATGCTGGGAGGAAGATGCGACAACACCTGTGGACTGCCGACTCGCCGAGCACCCTGCAGGAAAGGTAAGTATAACGATTCTTCTGGGGGAAAGGGGGGCTGCAGGATTGGGGGGGGGGGGGATCTATTTGCAAAGGATGGCCATGGGGCTGATGGCACTGGCTCTTCTGGGACATATGGCAGATGATGGCAAATGCCATGGGGCTTGGGGCTGATGGCACTGGGGGACAAGGACATGTCTGATGGCAGATGATGGCAAATGCCATGGGGCTTGGGGATATTGGCATTGGCTCTGGGGGACATGTCTTATGGCAGTTTTGTAATTTGTATTTGTTGTATACATACAGAAGAAAATACTATATTGCGATATATATCACATATTGCACATGCTTCAAATTATATTGCAATATAGATTTTGGGCCATATCGCCCACCCCTTCTCGTTAGTGATACTATACCGGAGCTACACATTGCTGATACACAGTGTGGTCTGAGCTGTTGTTAGGGGTTATGCCCCCCAGGTTTAGGAGTGAAGGCGGCCTTGCACAGACACATGTACCGTATTCAGCTTAATAGTGTAATTGCTACAGGTCATCTGTACAGTGTGATATTACACACAGATAATACCCGGTACAGTGTGATATTACACACAGATAACACACGGTACAGGGTGATATACACAGATAATACAGGGTGATATACACACACAATACCGGGTGATATACACACATATAACACAGGGTGATATACACACATATAACACAGGGTGATATACACACATATAACACAGGGTGATATACACACATATAACACAGGGTGATATACACACATATAACACAGGGTGATATACACACATATAACACAGGGTGATATACACACATAATAACACAGGGTGATATACACACATATAACACAGGGTGATATACACACACATAATACAGGGTGATATACACACATACACATAACACAGGGTGATATACACACATATAACACAGGGTGATATACACACATACACATAACACAGGGTGATACACACACACATACTACCGGGTGATATACACACACATAATACAGGGTGATATACACACATATAAACAGGGTGATATACACACATACACATAACACAGGGTGATACACACACACATAACACAGGGTGATATACACACATACACATAACACAGGGTGATATACACACACATAATACAGGGTGATATACACACACATAATACAGGGTGATATACACACATACACATAACACAGGGTGATATACACACACATAATACCGGGTGATATACACACATATAACACAGGGTGATATACACACATACACATAACACAGGGTGATACACACACACACATAACACAGGGTGATATACACACATATAACACAGGGTGATATACACACATACACATAACACAGGGTGATATACACACACATAATACAGGGTGATATACACAATACAGGGTGATATACACACACACATAATACAGGGTGATATACACACACACATAACACAGGGTGATACACACATAATACAGGGTGATATACACACACACACATAATACAGGGTGATATACACACATACACATAACACAGGGTGATACACACAATACAGGGTGATATACACACACACACACATAATACAGGGTGATATACACACACATAATACAGGGTGATATACACACATAATACAGGGTGATATACACACACACACACATAATACAGGGTGATACACACAATACAGGGTGATATACACACACACACACATAATACAGGGTGATATACACACACATAATACAGGGTGATACACACAATACAGGGTGATATACACACACACACATAACACAGGGTGATATTACACACCTGACATCCTCTGCTCCCACCCCTCGCCCGGCTCTCCCACCACCACCCAGCATGTACAGGACATGACAGCAGGCCGGGATGTGCCGCCGCCTCTGATTGGCTGCTCCTCCTCAATGTGCTCGTGCAGCGCCGAGCGGCGGCTCAGTGTGTGGAGGGGAGCGGACCGTCAGCATCGTCCTCGGCGGCGGCTGTAGCATCTAAGCCATCAGTGTGGAGACTTCTCCGGACGTCGCTGCAGACCTGGTGTGACACCTTACAAGAAGGGACTTGCTGAGGGACACCATGTGGGAGGACTCCGCACAGTGACCGCTGCAGTGAGCCAGCTCTTCTGTAGGTGATGTGATACCACCGTGGCCCCTGGAGCTGGATGTCACTGTCCTGGGAGAGCCCTGCTGAGCTCTAGGAATTCTTGACTCTGCTACGTTCCTCCCCATAAAGGACTACACCCCACCAGGCTGAGCATCCTCCTGCCTGTAGTGACTGCAGCTGCCTGGCTCCAGTGCACTGCCACCCACTGCCTCACTATCTCCATGTAGAAGCATCCACATCCTGGACATGCCCTCTAACAGCTCCCCTGCCTTCTTCATGTCCTGGGGCTCCCCCGTGCCCCTCTTGTCATATGGATACTCAGCAGCCTCATACATGATGTGCTAGCTGGTGCTTGGGCTTCTTACTGTGAGGTGCCCTCAGCCATTCAGGACAAGATCTCAAGGGCTTTTTTGCCTGGTGAACTGTGCATGTTGTTTCCCTTGCCTGTGGTCACTATTTTTCATTTCCACAAGTTTATTTCTTGGCCTCTCAGCGTATCCCATCCACTGAGGACATGGAGTGGCCCTGTAGGTATCCCTGGTGGCATCTTGGAATTGTCTTCTTTGTGCATTGGGCAGCTGGAGACATGGGGAACAAAGCCAAGAGCTGTGAAGCGGTGAGACAGGTGTATAATGCCAAAGGCTTCAGCCTAAATGGAGTCCCTCAGTCAGAAATATCAGGTGAGTGCTAAACTGGTAGTTATGTTCTCATTTATTAAACCATAAAACAGGATGGAAGAAGAAATTGTCCATAGCTGTCCAGAAACCAGTCCTATGTTCAATTAGAAATCAACTAGTATGAGAACATACCACAGATATAGAGTTAGTGGTTTGGGTTACTGTACATTGGATTGATACTGTAGAGTAGGTCCTAAGGAGACCAGACCATGAGGTCCTATACTAGGTGTATATATAAGCAATATTAGATATCTGTAACCCCTACTACCGTGAAGGCGGAGGTACCCATCTCACAATAATATCAGCTACTTCCAGATAGAGCTGATGTGAAGAATAGACTGAGATGGAACCATGGCTCTTAGGTCAGAATGAATGGGGTTTGCTTTGGATGAGGTCTCTGTCCTTGTTCTCCTGTAATTGCCTCATCAGTAATGAGCCTCCTTGTCCCTACTGTGAGAATACTTCCCTCTTGCAGGTTGGTGTCTCTGTAGAAGGAGTAATGGTTCAATCAGCTAGAGCTCAGATTAGTCCTTTAGAATCTTCATAATGTCCAGGGTATAATCAGAGAAGACTGTGAAGGAATGGTCTTCTTGAGACCCTCATTAGACTGATGCATTGTAATTTTTCACCCATCCCATGTAACAGGCGCTCCCCTTGGTAGCTTGGATTTAGGCTTACTTTGGGTAACAACCCCTCAAGGTTATAACATTCCTCTGTGACATGCTATAGATCTCCTCAGACTGATTTCTCTTCATCTGTATACCTCAACTTGACATCTAAGGTGCGTTATCAGAAGTATCTCACCTGCAGACCGCGCCTGACATCTCGTGTTTACTCACTGTCTATTTGAAGTTGGTGCCCCCGATTGACATTTTCTAGGTGTGTTCTCTAACATGATTTCATCTGTATACCAAGCCTGACAGCTTTTTTTTTATTTTTTTCTAAGTTCTTTGCTAAGATTCCAGGTGTGTACTGAAGACTAACGCCTCAGTTGGGTCTTGTTAGGGCATGTTGGTTGATTTCAGGCTATTGACACATCTTAGTGATTTAGTAGCTTAGTTTTTGTACTGGATATAGGTTGTTGAGATATGGAAAACCCATACGCAAGCAATAGCTTTTCTAATGATGACTCAAAACGCGTGTGTTCGTCAGTGACAGCAAATGGTTAAACACGGGGCACAAAGTTATGGCTGGTCCCTGCTTAGCATTTTACAAGGTTGTTACTGCACATTATTTTGCCTTTGTGTGTTTTGCTGAACTCTTAAATGGCTTCTAGACAGTGTTATCAGCTTGAGGTCAGCTTTATGTGGTAGTCATTGATTTTGTAGGACTGATTTATAGGGCTGATTTATGGGGCTGAAGACACAGAAGCCTGGTTAGGGTGCTCGATTCTCCATCCACGGCGCAGTTTTTTTCACTTTGCTTGGTACATGGGGCTACACATTAAAATGTTGTGTCTACTATAAATAAAGACCACAATTGAATGAATTCTCATTTTTTTTCTTGCATTAGCTCTGCTTACTTCCATTAGATCACAGTGACACTCTCAGCTTCTGCATGGCGTGGTATCATGAGCTGCCTCATCTTCTGTTTGTGCGCTGGATTATGGGAAGACAGGCTGGATCATGTTGAAAGGAGACAGGAGGGCAGGCATTCACCTCTAGTTCCTCAGTTTTAATAGTATTACAGAAGGCATATACCAGATATAACACAGAAACAAACATCAGTCCCTGTTAGGGTACTTTCACACTAGCGTTTTTGTTTCCCGGTATTGAGTTCCGTCACAGGAGCTAAATACCGGAAAAAACTGATCAGTTTTATCCTAATGCACCCTGAACGGAATGCTCTCCATTCAGAATGCATCAGTTCAGTACCTCTTAAGTTTTTTGGGGACGCAGAAAATACAGCAGCATGCTGCAGTTTTCTCTCCGGCCAAAAATACTGAACACTTGACGGAATGACGCATTAACTTACATTGAAGTGTATTAGTACCTGATCCGGCAGTAAGTGACCTGGCTTTCTGGTCTGCGCATGCGCAGACCCTTAAAAATGCTAAAAAAATTATAATACCGGATCCGTTTTTCCGGATGACCCCGGATAGATGGATCCGGTATTTCAATACATTTGTCAGACTAATCCGTGTCCGTATGAAAAATGGCATCAGTTTGCGTCCGGATTGCTGGAATCCTCTGCCGCAAGTGTGAAAGTACCCTAAGCTCACAATCTAGGTCCAATTTCATGGAAAATCAGTTAACCTGTCAGTATGTTCTTGGCGGGTGGGAGGCAACCAGAGTACAGTACCTTGTGGAAGCCCACGCAAACACAGGGAGAGCATACAAACCCCAAGCAGATGTTGCCCTTGGTTTTATTGGAGCCCAGGACCTCTCAGAACGCTGAGCTACCATGTTATGTAAAAACGCCCTCAGGTGACATATAGAGTCCTTTTTATAAAGCAGAAAAGGTAATGGAATAATAATTAAAAAAAATTATTTACTGTTCCAAACCCCCCCGCCCCCCCCCTCCGGTCCAGCGCCGCTTCTCTGATCCTCCCAATATTGGCAGCCATGACGTCATATATTTGGTTGCATCAATGACGTGCCCATATACCACAGGGTCAGACTGCCCCACTAGAGGACCAGTGGATCCTCCAGTGGGCCCAGGCTCTGATGCTATATTTAACTCCAAATATCCAGGAAAAGAACCAATTTGGATGCATTTGGAGCCAATCACTCGCCTCTAGGGTCTATTTATGTGATTCAAACCCTATTAAACGTTATTGAGGATAATTCTGCTTGTGGGCCCCAGGAGCTCCAGTCTGACACGGCAAGATCGCTTTCGCCAACTACTGGCCTGAGCTCTATACAGCTGCATTGGTCACGTGTGGCATACAGGCACATCACCACTGCAGTCAGGAAGACAAAGCTTGGTGGGAAGAACACAGCAGCGGTGCTGGAACGGAAGGGGTTCTGAACAGTGAGTATACTGTCTTTAAAAAAAAAAAGTTGGACAACCCCTTTAAAAGGGTTGTCTCATTTAAGATATTGGTGGCATATCGCTAAGTTATGCCACCAATATCAGATAGGTGCAGGTCCCACCTCTGGGATCTGCACCCATCTCTAGAACGGGACCCCCGAAGTAAGTGAAGAGCAGCTGCGCATGCGCGGCCAACCTCCATTCATTTTTCTGGGACTGCAGAAAATAGCTGAGTGCTGGCTCGGCTATCTCCAGGAGTTCCATAGAAGTAAATAAAGCGGTGGCCACGTTTGCATAGTGTGCTCTCCGTTCATCTCTATAGGACTTCTGAAAATAGCCAAGTGCGTCCTCCTATACTTTTAGGAGCCGCTTCTGGAGATAGTTGAGGCCATTACCGATCTGACATTGGTGGCATATCCTACCAACCTATTTAAAGGGAACCTGTCATCGGGATTTTGTGTATAGAGCTGAGGACATGGGTTGCTAGATGGCTGCTAGCACATCCGCAATACCCAGTCCCCATAGCTCTGTGTGCTTTTATTGTGTAAAAAAAAAACTATTTAATACATATGCAAATTAACCTGAGAGGGGTCCTGTATGTGAGATGAGTCAGGGACAGGACTCATCTCAGGTTAATTTGCATATGTATTAAATCGTTTTTTTTTACACAATAAAAGCACACAGAGCTATGGGGACTGGGTATTGCGGATGTGCTAGCGGCCATCTAGCAACCCATGTCCTCAGCTCTATACCCATAATCCCGGTGACAGGTTCCCTTTAAATAGGTTGGTAGGATATGCCACCAATGTCAGATCGGTAATGGCCTCAACTATCTCCAGAAGCGGCTCCTAAAAGTATAGGAGGACGCACTTGGCTATTTTCAGAAGTTTTGGCACTATGTGTTACTATGCATGAATATGAGATGATATCAGTAAGAGTTGGTTCTTTTTAGGTCTTGTAATTGTGCCCATTTCTTCCTTTACTACAGCTTATCTCCCCTGTCCAGTTCTCAGCCTTATAGCAGGTCTTTAATATCAAGATGAGTGCTCACCATCAGGCAATGATCTGTTCTGACAGTGCTGGAGATCAAAGCTACTGCTGCTGGTAATCTTTTCCTCTTGAGGTGTTGCTCCTGAGAGTAGCTGACATTTACAAGACAGCGTTGTTTGAGTTCAGTCCGTTTGCCCAGTACTTTATTAATCAGGATTTAGCAGAAATGTCAGTTCTTGTCCATGATTTTACTTTTTGGCTGGAGAACGCTATAGAGTTTGGAGAACTTGATAATACGTGGAGAGTGGAAGACTCTGTCACAAATAAGACATACGTTTTTAGATTTATTTTTGTGTCTTCATTAATGAAAAAAAAATAGCTGTCGGGTAAAAATGGAGATGAAACAAGCATATAAATCTGTAATTGAGGAAGTCATCAAGGGTATGAGATTTCCCCCTCAGGATATCAGAGAGGTGAGTTCAGGAGTGGGGAATGTGTGAATCATTGGGCTGCAGAGTGCCTGAGGAGTGGAGACAAGAAGTAAGACTTGTGCTACGTGCCTCTACAACTCAGACGACTCGGACTCATGTTGGAGGTGCCTGACACAGAGAGGAAATTTTTTTTTTTTTACATTTAGTGGGCCTGCCCCTCCATACAATCCTGGTGGTCGGAGATTTTCAGTAGAGCTTACAGTATTTGCAATCTTAATTTCAAGATGACACCTCAACTGGCGCTGTTAGGCGCCACTCTTGGAGACGACTTAGGAAATCCCCCACCTCTTTATCGGTCCCTATTGAGTGCAGCGCGTTTACTTATTCCCTGTTTTTGACGATCCACTGACCTTCCCTCTATGACCCAATGGATCAGTAAAGTAGACCAATTGTATAGATTCAAGGAAATGGTTGCCCGGGAGGATCACAAGATCCACCAGTTCAGATCACACTGGCAAAAATGGGCTGCTTACAGAAAATTCGGACCGAACTTAAGAATTATCTCTCCCTCTCAAAAACAAGCTGAACAAGCTCAACAACTTAGGTACCCTTGCTTACCACCTTAAAAGTGTCATATTCACACTGGCATAGTAATTTACATCCTGTCTACGTTAACTTAGGTTCCTGTAGTTATATAATGTATGTATTCACATTGACATTGTGATAATTGCTCATTTCACCATGTACGTATACTTCAACCTTTGTCTCGAATAAAGAATAAAAATAAAAAAAGTAAGACTTGTGCTGTTAGTTATAAAGAATCAAAGACTTAACAGTCATATACAAGACCTGATGGTAGACGGGGAGCCGCTGACCCTTCTTTTTCCCTGTGACTAGTACAGCAGTCATGCCATAGGTAATGCAGCTAAAGGTGTAACAAAAGATAACCTTGGGAGGCAAAGTCTACCTCTGAATGGTCCCATATGGCCAGTAGAAGAGTCTGATATCTGATATAGTGCTACGAATAGTGTAAAGGTAGAAATACTCAAAATAATATGTAAAACATTGAATAAAAGCTCTGTAGAAAACATTCTCATCACAGAACCATGCCGGAATGTTGGTTCTATTTAGTGCCGTCATTGGTGGCACGCCGGATGTTGGCTACGTCTAGTGTTGTAAGTGGAGGCATGCTGGATGTTGGTTCTGTCCAGTCTCGTAAGTGGAGACACGCTGGATGTTGACTATGTCTATTGTCATAAGTGGAAACATGTGGGATGTTGGTTTTGTCCAGTGTCGTAAATGAAAGCACACTGGATGTTGGCTGTGTCTAATGTAAGTGGAGGCACGCTGGCTGTTGGTTCTGTTCAGTTTCATAAGTGGAGGCATGCTGGATGTTGGCTATGTCTATTGTCGTAAATGGAAGCACTCTGGATGTTGGCTATGTCTACTGTCATAGGTGGAGACATGCTGGATGTTGGTTCTGTCCAGTGTCGTAAGTGGAGGCATGCTGGATGTTGGCTATATCTATTGACCCAATTTACTATAATAGGGTCCATTCAGTGGCGGATCCAGAGCCTGGTCTCGGAAGGGGCACTTCCAGATTATTTTCTGTCCACCTCCACAAAACCAATGTGGTGCTTATAGAACAGACTACACAGTGTAGAGGTATACTGTATATTGTGTGGCACAGTGTATGCTATATGTGTATAATATAAACATATTTTTAATTGCTTGGCTTGGCCCTTGAGGATCTCTGACACCACTTCAACACTTTGGCTGGGGGGCTCGGTGGAGCTGATGTTGTGTTTTATCCTAATGAGAGAGATTTCATAATAAGGCTTTGGAGAAGGGGCAGAGGGATAGCAGAGCAGGGAGAGGCTGGTACTGCTACTAGGAGGCTCATACCATGGGGGAGTAATAAAGCCCACCATAATGCCTCCCCAGTAGTAATAATTCGCCTCATAATGTGACAGTGCAAAAAATACCCCCTTGTAATGCCCCCAGTTGAGCTAATGTCCCTATAGTGCCCCCATAATGTGCCAGTATAAAATACCCTATATAGTGCTCCTCTCCCCCTTCCTCCTAGTGCCCCCCATAATGTACCAGTGTAAAATGCCTCAGTTGTTGCCCTCAGTGTCCCCCTTCCTAATGCCCCCGTAGATGACCCCATAGTACTCCTCTCCCCCTTCCCCATAGTACCCACCATAATGTGTCCCAGTATAAAATGCTACTGTACAGAGCCCCCATATAAAATACCCCTTCTTTGTGGCCTCAGTAGATGCCCCTGTAGTGCCCACCAATAATGTGCCAGTAATAAGTGCCCCCATAGATGCCCCCAATAATGTGCCAGTAAATTGTGCCCCATAGATGCCCCCCAATCATGTGCCAGTAACAAGAGCGCCCCCCCAATCATGTGCCAGTAACAAGAGCGCCCCCCCAATCATGTGCCAGTAACAAGAGCGCCCCCCCCAATCATGTGCCAGTAACAAGAGCGCCCCCCCCAATCATGTGCCAGTAACAAGAGCGCCCCCCCCAATCATGTGCCAGTAACAAGAGCGCCCCCCCCAATCATGTGCCAGTAACAAGAGCGCCCCCCCCAATCATGTGCCAGTAACAAGAGCGCCCCCCCAATCATGTGCCAGTATGGCTGCACTGTACGGCTCAGGTGGCGCGATTCACGCCGCCTGCACTGGCCTCTGATAGAAACATAGAATGTGTCTGCAGATAAGAACCATTTGGCCCATCTAGTCGGCCCAATATACTAAGTACTATGGATAGCCCCTGGCCCTATCTTATATGAAGGATGGCTTTATGCCTATCCCATGCATGCTTAAACTCCTCCACTGTATTTGCAGCTACCACTTCTGCAGGAAGGCTATTCCATGCATCCACTACTCTCTCAGTAAAGTAATACTTCCTGATATTACTTTTAAACCTTTGCCCCGCTAATTTAAAACTATAGCTATACATGTTAAGGTCCTTTAATCTTTCCTGGTAAGTTTTATCCTGCAATCCATGTACCAGTTTAGTAGCTCTTCTCTGAACTCTCTCCAAAGTATCAATATCCTTCTGGAGATATGGTCTCCAGTACTGAGCACAATACTCCAAATGAGGTCTCACTAGTGCTCTGTAGAGCGGCATGAGCACCTCCCTCTTTCTACTAGTAATGCCTCTCCCTGTACACCCAAGCATTCTGCTAGCATTTCCTGCTGCTCTATGACATTGTCGGCCTACCTTTAAGTCTTATTGCCTACCTTTTTAAGCCGACACTAGGCCGGCAGCCTATCAGAGGAACAGGGAGGGGACACGCCTCTCCCTTCCCTGCCCCGCCGCAGCACAGCCATCTGTATCGCTGTCCTGAGGACGTGCCGCCAACTCAGGGGGAGGGGGGGTTGGGGGGCAATTGCCCTGTTGCCCCCTCCCTTCCCCCGTATCCACAAGTGGGTCCATTGGGTTTCTGTTATGGTGTTTCTGATTTTGTTGTACAAAATAATGGACCATGCTACATTATGTCCTGCATTTTTAACAGAATCTGCCATGGAGGCACCTAACGAAACCTGTGCTGCAGCTCTGACCTTAGCCTAAATATGAAACCACTAAGCACCTTTGGCTACATCTAGTGTATGTCAAAATATTTTAGGGGATGTTCAGAATTGAAATAATGATGACCTCTCCTCAGCTGATCATCTGAAAGGGTCGGCAGTGCTCGGGCAAGCTGTGTGGCCTCTTCCTAGGCCAGTGACATCACATCCATTAATCACATGGCCTTTCTGCATCTTAGTCCCATTCAACTGTATGGGACTGAACTGCAATACTGAGCACAGCCGCTATACAATGTACGCTCCTGTGGTCGCATAGTTCGTCTGAGTGTCAAGGCCTCTTCCAACAGCTGATCAGCAGGGGTGTCGGGAGACCTCCACCAAACCACCATCAGACCTCCACCAAACAGATACTAATGGCCTATCCTAAGGATAAGTCCTAGACAGACGCTTTCAGGACACGGTCAGGTTTCTTGATGCAGTTTTGGAAGCCAAAACTGGGAATGAATTAAAAAAAAAGAAGTCGTATCTGTCCTTCATAGTTTCTCTCTCTTGTTACGATCCACTCCTGATCTTGGCTTCCAAAACTGCCTGCAGAAACCTGACCTTGTGGCCGTACCAAATGGTAGAAATTGCTGAACCATTAAATTTGTTTTAGAAATGGTGAAACAAGGGGTTTCTAAATGTACCCAGAAAAAGTCTTCATGCCATCAGAGACTTGCTTCCTTTGGCTTATTGCTACCATGCAGATGAAAGCAAGTTTAGGACTGGTTTTTATGGGTTAACGTGTGGCACTTCATTAGACTTCCCATACAGGGTGTATGAACATACCCAGGGGTTTACATACACGCAGACAAGCTGGTGATGTGGTTAGCAGAACATACACGAATCATGAAATTGGAATTTCCATAATAAGCAGATATTTGTGCGCCCAGGATTTATTAAAATGAATGACAAATAGCTCTTGCTGTTTCTTTTCCATTAGTGTCAACATTATCCACATTTTCCATTTTATCCACGACACTCATAAAAAGGCAACGCTACAGGCTGTTAGAATTCCGTAACGGAGTAAGTTAGAATATAAACTCGTGCGGCCGCGGTACTCTCCAAGGCGGCAGTGAACTAAGCCCAGTCAGTAAACAGAGGGCGCAGATGCTGCTTATATGTTTAGGAAGCGCCATGTTTTCTTCCATCCAGCCACAATGGGAATAAACATCCCGACTGTTAAATCCCAGCACAAAATACCGTATAAATGAAATGTCAGCTAAATCACAAGCAGTGACCTCAGTCTCAACATCTGTGCGTTGCGTAGTACTGCTGTGCCATACATAGCATAGTGTTATTGCAGAGGCCTATTAAAACTAAAGAGCAGTCTTTTTAAAGGGGTTTCCAGGCTTAACTGAGAGCCGACCTTAGTTTGCGGCATTATTTGGCAGCAATGGACATGAATGCCCACCCATGTACAGTAGTACCTGGACAAGTTGGGTCTTCTAGAGCGGGAGACAGTCTTACAGGGTGTTTCTCAGTTCCAGCTCATAGAGGTGAGACTGAGCATAGACTCCCCTCCTTTCATGAAGTCCTAATATGGGCAGGGGTTGTGGCTGTGAGACAACACCTTGAAAGGGTTAAAATAAAAGGTCTTTGATTGGTGGGTTGTCCAACCGATGGAATCCCCACCGATCACAGCGATCAGGGACCTTTGTCTTCCTATATAAATGGAGTGGCGGTCAAGCATGTGCACTGCCTGCCCCATTCTTCTCTTTGGGTCTGCCGAGGAGAAGCCAAGTACAGTGCTTGGCTATCCCCATTAGTCCCGTAGAGATGAATGGATGGGCAGCGAGCATGCCTGACCACCGCTCCATTCATATGTGGAGACACATGATCCCTGTTCTTGTGATCGGTGGGGGGTCACAGAAGTTGGATCCCCAGGATCAGACTCTTTTATGTCCTATCCTGTGGATAGCGGATACATGTGGTACATCCCCTGAAACATTGATGGCATATTGCGGGGATATGCCATCAATGTCTGATAAGGACCCGCTCCTATCTACAGAACGGGGCCTCCGAAGTCAACAAAGAGCAGCCATGCATGCGCAGCCATTCTCCGTTTACCGCTATAGGAGTTTCGAAAAATGCTGTTTTGGCCATTTCTGGCAGTCTAATAGCTGTGAATAAAGAGGTGGCCGTGCATGCACCGTGTGCTCTCCATTCACTGCTATGGGACTTCCAAAAATAGCTGAGCATGCTCGCTGGGCTATTTTCTGGACTCCTATAGCAATGAATGGAGAGCTCGCCGCACATGCGCAGTGTGATGTTCTTCACTTCGGGGGCACCTATCTGATGGAATATCACTAAGAAATTAGGAATGTCCCAGATGGACCAGCCGCTTTATGCTAAAAAAATAAATATTTTTTTTTCCAGAAAACATATTACCAGTACGCAGTGCTGCATTCAGAATGCCTCTTTAAGGATTTATCCATCCAGCCTCTGCGCCAGCAGCATTAAGGAGCTACGGAATATTTCTTCCCTCTAATCTTAGCTGCCTTACATTATCTAGATGGGTATACATTATAGAAATGGCTCCTGGGATATAGCCAGCATTGACATACTGTGAACAGCGTCTGGACAAAAGACAACTTTGGGAACAGTGGCCGTCAGCATAAGCCTGATAACCTGGGAAATATAAAGGCTGTTGCATTTACAGCATTTTACAGCCGCCCTGGAATAAATACGTAGCTTATCCCCGTATCCCAACAGCTGCACCAGTCCTACCGCAGGCACATGGCTGTCCCTAATCTTGGACCTGCAGTATATTAGGTAGTTCAATGATCTTGTATTATATTGATCACGAGCCATTTGTCCATGTCATTTACGTTATTGCTGTAGAAGTGCTCAAGTTTGGTGGCTGAGGCTGGAGACACTGATGGGGATGGACTTAAAGGGAGTTGTCACTTCAGCAACTTAGATTTATCACGTGGCGAAAGTTAATACAAGACACTTACTAATGTACGAGGTGGCCAGGACAAAAGCTGCTGCACATGTGTGCCTATGTGCGCGCACACGTTCCTATAGTGTGCAAGCACGACCACCGCTGCTGGATTGTAGGGTGGTCGTAACCATGGAAACGAGCAGTGTACAATGGGATGGGAAAATGATTCCGGCCAGCAAAGGAGGCAATATGGACAATCACAATACATTAGTAAGTGCCTTCTAAGACAACCCCTTTAAAGACCTCTCCCAACATGTCTATTTTAGTACATGCTTGCATTCCTTATTAACTAACAATTCTGGAGCATCTTATCTTAAGTCAGTGTTGTGCTGTTCCTCTGTTATACTTCCTTAAAATGTATGAACAAATTGACAACACTAGGCCCTGCAGGGTTGTCCATGCCAGGTGGAGTGGGCACCAGCTGTCTAATGACAGCTGAGCTCATGCTCTGAAGGACAGGATCTTCTAACTCCTTAGATTCTTCAATCAATACCAACCGTGGCACTTAAGTGGTTTACAGAGGGAGAAGTCTCCCTCATTAAGCCCATTAAGATTCATGATTTAGGATGTTTTGGTACTGTTATGTATGTCAGTGTCAGTCTCGGGTCATATCTTCTTTTTGTACATATTGCAGGGAGTATTTCCTATTGTATTCCTCCAATGCATCCATAGAACCAGCGTATATACAAAAGAGTCTTCCTGGCCAGTATCCATCGGCATACCTTTTTTTCGCATTATGGGAAAGAGGGACGCAGTTTTTTACGAGAGCCTATGGGTGACATATCCTATTGTATGCCTATACAGTGGGATATGCTGCAGCCGGAGGTGTCCATCAGGGCTACCTCCAATGTGGGCTGAAACCTAGATGTGAACAGAGCCTGACTGCATCATGGCACGTACAGACTGTCTGACAGTAGCAGTATGGTTGATGTTGACATTCAGCACCTTGTACTGAGAAGGAGACTCGGCTCTCTGGAGATTCATTGGCAAGACACAAGGGACTTGGTGTTAGTTCAGACACCAGGAGCTGTCAGAGGCCATCCGATTATTTCACATAATACATACCATATGCTCCTTCTATTCTTCCCAGGGCATTGAGTACTGGTGTGCTCTGGATCAGGTATTTCATAGAAAGCCTTTAGTTGGTCTATTCACCCCTGGAGCAGAATGTAAGATTAATGGCACTAAGCCACCAGGAAACAAAGGGACCTGTCAGCTATTGTACGAGGGAGCAGACACAAAAAGTAACAATGCCGGGTGGAAACTCAATAGCGAGAGGTATTAGCAGTAGAAAGAGACGAGTGCTGGGTGTCAGACAACACAGGCCTCCTAGGAATTGATTAGAGCAGACCCTGAATTTTTAGCCCCTTGAAGAGAAAGGGGACAGAGCAGTGACAGGGCAAGTCTAACTAGTGGGCTACTTGAGCGGGAAACTGAAGAGCCCCTCATTGTTCTAAAATATGGAACGTAAAAATATCTTCACTTTAATTGTATCTCAAGAAAATATCTGTAAACCAGGGCTATCTTGAGTTGTGGCACTAGCTGTTCTAGTGACAAGACAGTCATCTTCAAGGCACCATGGTAAGGAATAATTACAAAGAGGATTAATTATTAGCCCAAAAAGAAATCTACCCACTCAAATACGTGCACACCTGCTTGTCTGGCAGATGCATTCCAAAGGGCGCACAAACTTTTTATAGTCTTTGGAAACACCCCCACAAAAGCATTTTGTCTCCTGATCTACAGAGGAACATCCATAGAAATGGGAACAATAAAAGTGACACATGAAAAGCCTGACTCCATTTTAAGACCGGTCCCTTCACTATATTCTCAATTATGCCTTTTTCTTTTCTTCTAAAGTACAGAACGGTTCTTTCTCTGTTATGGTTCAAAGAGGTTCTCGACCTTAAATGTATTCATGACATTTTGATGAAGTGGGCTGTAAGAGGGAGCTGCTGTCCCTTATCTGCCTCAGCTAGCCTTCAACTTAACATCTAAGGCACACTAGTTGCTAGTGAGGTTGCATGGTTGTAGCACTCAGGTAGGCACCCATACCATTCACACTCTTAGATGACCCAGATGCTCAGCTGTAGGATAGACTGGCACTGAACTGACAGCAACAAAAAAAACCATGAAAAGCAGTTTGCCGGCAGTCAAGGCATGTCATTCGCTGTGCTATGTATTAAACAGGTTTCGGGGTTCAGTGAGACAATCCTGCATTTATGGCCCAAAAAAAAATATCACTGATCCTTTCTACCTGACTTGTCTCTGTTCACATCTGCATTTGTTCCATGGTTGGTTGCATGGTTTTGTTCCATCATAGGAGCAGAACCTCGAATTTGGTGGAGTGCTGGATTTCTTAAATGATGTATACCATTTATGATGGAATATGTGATGAAGGCTCCAAACACATTGTTGATCTGTGGCTCATTTCAATGACTGCTGATTGGCCATGGCCATATAGTAGAAGAGGATAATGGATGTCCCTGGAAGTGAGATGCAGATGTGTTCTCCCTTGTGATATGAGATAACTAGCTTTTATTTTTTCGAAGAAAACCCAAAAATATTATTTTGTGATACTGTATCCCAAGATGTCTATCCTGTATGTGTCTTTATATGGCCACCAAGTGGTTGTCTTGAGAATTGCAACCTGTCAAGAGGTTTACTGGTATGTTGCAATACTGGAGTCCTTAACCAATTTCAGGCTAAGGTAAGGGTAGACACATCTGTGGGTTTGTTGTCTTTTATAGGGGCTGGGTGTCTGGCACAATGGGGACGGTTGTAGAAGTATCTACTCTGTTGGCACTTTTGTCATTTCAACTATTTTATGCACATCACTACATCATTGATACCATATTCTGGGTAAAACTGTGTGTTTGGCATAATGGCATGGCAAACTCATGTTATTTTCGTCCTGGTACTACTATTTGGCTTGGGTACAACAAAGGGATATATCTGCAAAATGGCACCGCTGTATAGGCTCTTATAGGGCACTAGTGTGGGGGCAGTTTTCTATCAAGACTACCATTTAAACCAATGAAGGGCCAGGATAATATGGGGTGGGGTTAAATAAAAAGTTGAAATGTCTTTATACTTAAGATTGAGGTCTGGCATGATGGCTAACCACAAGTTGTATGCACGTACAAGAAAATCTAGGTATAAGATCATGAAACATCTCAAACACACCAGCCACTTTTTACATTTTCTAATGGTCTTGTAAGGCTACTTTCACACCAACGTTAGGAGACATCTGGCAGGCTGGTTACCACATGTATGCCGGGATTCGTCCGGACAAGAACTGTGGCGTGCACAACTTTTGTCTAGCCGAATCCTGGCACAAATCCTGGGAGCAACCAGATCTCTATTATAGTCAATGGGGTCCAGCGGGCAATGCGGATCCAGAGCACTGCGGCAGGCCGTTTTCTGTCGGAACAGCCTGACGGATGTCTCTATTGCTGGTGTGACACTAGCCTAACTCAAGCTGGTTCATATGAGGTTGGTAGGTCCTCCAAATATTCTGAACATTCTGTACATTTTATCCTTAAGCTGAAGATAAAAGCCTCGTTGTATTCTCAGAGGGATTCGTCATAGTCAACATTATTATGAATTATATATGGGATCACATGTGTTTTGTGCAATGAAGGTCACTAATGGTGTGGTAAAGTGTGCGTGAATTGGGCATTGGGACCACAAGCCTCATGTGATACTTGGGTGTAATGTGGTGCTATCAGATGCAGCTCGCATACCTTTTGAGACGTATGTTTGGACAGACGCTCAGATTTTATCTGTGGAATGTGGACAGGTTTGCCCAACATCTAGAGTTATTGATAGAATACTCATGTCCTGAGGTAGATCACCAAGCCTGCCCTGATGATCAGGTGCGGGGCACGTGCCATTTGTGTGATGTAACCTACTGTGCACAATGCATCATCCGGTCTCAGCAGTCAGCTGTGGATAAAATTATACGTATCAAAGGAATAGACGTCTCTTTGCAGAAAGCGATTTTAAATAGAACTTATATTCCTTTTGCGCTGTATTAATATCTGGAAACATAAGTCAAACTGAGCTGCCCCGTGCATTATTTATTTAGTCACATAATAAAGGAGTCACCCCAGGGACATCTGCTTTAAGGGACTGTTCAGTATTTGTTCCATCAGTGCCCATCAGTATTTGTTCAGTCTAAACAGGGATATAGTATACACACACACACACGCTATACAATAGATGGGGGGGAAGGTCACACAACAATATGTGTGTATTAATGTGAGCAGCATTGCAGCTCTGATCTGAAGTAATGTGCACCATCTGTATGCAGATATAGATCGAGGAGTGATCTCATGTTATCCTTTACTTTGATATATCGTGCATGAGGTTACCACGAGGCATTGGAATTGTATATGGATAATTCAACAGATACACCTAAACATTAATATCTAGACATATTGCTAGGATGTGCTATCACTTTATGGTCGCTGTGGATGCAGCCTTAGAGACCCTCATGGACTCTGAGAATGAAGGTGCTGAGTAGGGGTGGGCGATATAGGCGATATGATTTTGTGCATATCGTCTATTTCGCCGGACCGTGATATGACTACGGAGCGGTAGTGAATGATCGCGCTCTCGGCGCGCACCATGTTTTCCTGAGCCGCCACAGTGGAGAAGGAGGGAGTCCCTCCCTCCCCACTGTGCGCGGCTGCCGCTGGCCACCAATAAGAACAGAGTAGGAGGAGGAGGGGAGGGACTGTGGCCACTGCGCCACCAATGAATGCCTGAATACCAACGTAGCGGTCATGTGCCGGCCATATCTCGGCCCCTATGACTGTACGTTGTGATCCGCCACAATTAACCCCTCAGTTGAGGGGTTAATCACGCGGATCACAGCGTCCTGTCAGAGGTCGTGTGCCGGGAATGTTCTTCAGTCTCTGCATTGGTGGCAGTGGGCAGTTCCGATCGGAGTCTCAGCAGTGTAATGCTGGGGCTCCGATCGGTTACCATGTCAGCAAGGACGCTACTGAAGACCTGGCTGCCATGGTATGTTAGTGAGCAGCATTATACTCGCGTGCGCCGTGGCCGCCGGTCGCTCCTTCTTCTGTCTGTGCGGCGCATTGCTAATGCTTATAGCATTAGCAATGCGCCGCACAGACCTATGAGAAGGAGCGCCCGATGGCCACGGCGCACATGAGTATAATGCTGCTCACTAACATACCATGGCAGCCAGGTCTTCAGTAGCGTCCTGGCTGCCATGGTAACCGATCGGAACTGCCCACTGCCACCAATGATTAATACTGGGGAGGGAGGGGGGGTGGGTTTGAGATACCAGAGGGGGCTGATAAGAGGGAGAGGCTGGGGGGCACATGAGAGGCTGGGGGGGGTGGATCAGGGGCTGGGGGGCACATGAGAGGCTAGGGGGCTGATCAGAGGCTGGGGGCACATGAGAGGCTGGCTGCCATGGTCAGCTCCCTGCTGTTGTGTGCACAAGGCAGCAGGGAGAGTGTAAAGTCCTTTTCACCCTAATAGAGCTCTATTAGGGTGAATATGACAAGGGTTCTAGCCCTTAAGGAGGCTAATAGTTATTAAATAAAAAGTAAAAAAAAGTTTAAACACCCCCCAAATATAGAAAACAATATATTGCGGTATATATCGCACATGCTTAAAAATATTTTGCAATATAGATTTTAGGACATATCGCCCACCCCTAGTGCTGAGGCACAGTGGCTCTCACATCACCCGTTGTGCCTGAGAACTTCACTCCAACCCAATTCAAGTGAGTGGGTTGTGCTACAATTCCCTGCACAGCCAGGTGGCCAGCAGCACCATGCAGGTAAAATGTAGAAAAAGCTGCTTTTGCTACAGCAGTGCCACAGCCCTTAGGATCTATGGGGGTCCCAAAAAAGTTGGAGCTCTGTCAAAGAAGTGAATGGCGCATGCACGCAACTGTTGCATTCAAACAGGGCACTTGGGATCACTGGAGGTCCCAGAGGCTGGACCCCCAGCAATTCAGCATTGTCACCTATCTTGTGAATAGGTGATAAATGCTGTTCATATAATAAACTCCTTAACGTAGACTCGGCGTGTTTCTGCAGTTGGGTTCTTTTCGACGCCCAGTCAATTGGAATACACAACAGATCCAGCACCGGGGGATTTTCAGTGGGTTCCAGTTCTGGATATGTGAATGTCTTGGTCAACAAAGAACATAAAAATCAGATGCTGAACATTGTGTGCGGTGAATTCTAACTATTGTACTATAGACGCGTAGTTACCGTAGTAGTTACAAGTATGGGAAAAGACCCTGTCTCGAAAGTGGTGGAACTGGTATCAAGCCAGCAAACAAGTAGAAAGTACCGCTGCACTCCAAATCTTCAAATGATTTCCATATTTATTTTCACCAGATGAGCAGCACCGAGTCTTTCTCCAGCTTAATGTCTAAGCCACAGAATGGACATACTGAATTTTGTACTGGTATCAAGCTTCTATTAATCGCCTACACTGATTACACTATCAGGACAGAATATACTTTTTTGCTACTTCTGATGGATTTAGCTCACCAGGGATTTTTTTACACTTGGCAGCTGTCGGGCCAGTTATCGGGAAGGAATGTTAGTATGAAGTTAGCGTTTGTTCCCCATAATCATGCCGCAGATCACTGATGAATGAGCAAAGATACTCGTTGATTGGGTGAAATCATTATTTGTACACCTGAATCATTGTTTGTGGGCAGCAGATCATACTGTATCAACACCAATCACATGCCCAGAAGTAATGAATCTTGGCAGTGGCCATCACTCATCCTCATACATTGGAGGAGATTGCTCCATGTAAATGCAGCCCTTACCTTCACTTTCAGTCAATTATTGGGAAGGAACAGTTCCTTCCCAATAATTGCTTGTTCAGTTGGCATGTGTACATGTGCTTTAAAGGGGTTATCCAACTGCTATAATGCCCCCCATATGCCCGGGCCCCTCACAGAGGTTGTACTTACCTCGTTCCCCAACACCCGGGTCGCTTCTCATACCGACACGGCCGCTGCCGCATCCACCGGCATCAGGGGACAGCCAATAGCGGGCAGCGACGGGAACAAGCCTCCCTAGCATTGCGGGTGATGCTAGGTGTTGGATAACCCCTTTAAGGAAAGAAATGTTCGTAGCTTTAGGCCCCTTTCACACGGGCGAGATTTCCGTGCGGGTGCGATGCGTGAGTTGAACGCATTGCACCCGCACTGAATCCTGACCCATTCATTTCTATGGGGCTGTTCACATGAGCGGTGATTTTCACGCATCACTTATGCGTTGCGTGAAAATCGCAGCATGTTCTATATTCTGCGTTTTTCACGTAACGCAGGCCCCATAGAAATGAATGGGGTTGCGTGAAAATCGCAAGCATCCGCAAGCAAGTGCGGATGCGGTGCGATTTTCACGCATGGGTTCTAGGTGACAGTCTATTCACTGTATTATTTTCCCTTATAACATGGTTAGAATGCTATTATTTTCCCTTATAACATGGTCAGAATGCTATTATTTTCCCTTATGACTACAGAATGCTTAGTATAATGGTGCTGGGAGGGTTAAAAAAAATAAAAAAGTTAACTCACCTTATCCCCATGATCGCCTAGTTCCCGGTCGGTCTCTTCTTTAGCTGTGGCTAAAGGACCTTTGGTGATGTCAGATCACATGCTCCATCACCATGGTGATGGACCATGTGATTGGAGCATGTGATCTGACATCACCAAAGGTCATTCAGCCCAAGCCCACAGCTAAAGAAGAGACCGACCGGGAACTACACGATCATGGGGATAAGGTGAGTTAACGTTTTTTTTTTTTTTTAACCCTTCCAGCACTATTATACTAAGCATTCTGTATTCAGAATGCTATTATTTTCCCTTATAACCATGTTATAAGGGAAAATAATAGAATCTTCAGAACATCAATCCCAAGCCCGAACTTCTGTGAAGAAGTTCGGGTTTGGGTACCAAACATGCGCGATTTTTCTCACGCGAGTGCAAAACGCATTACAATGTTTTGCACTCGCGCGGAAAAATCGCGGGTGTTTCCGCAACGCACCCGCACATTTTTCCGCAACGCCCGTGTGAAAGGGGCCTTACAGGTCTACAGCTCTACAGGAAGTGCACCTTCCTCTCAACAAGAAAAGTGTGGCCACCGCTAATTAGAGAACTGGCGGCACGGTCTCCATTGAACTGAATGGGAGAGTGCGGTATTAGGCCAGTAGCCAAGACTACTTTCACATCTACAGCGCTGTGATCTGGCCGCCAGTTCTGGCAGAGAATGCGGGGAATTGCCGGACACAAACCGATTCTCAGCACTTTTGCCGCAATTTGACTGGATCTCCGTCGGACCCCATTATAATTAATGAGGCCAGCGGGCATTTCGGTTGCATCCGGCAGTGCCGGATCCAGAGAATTACATGCCGCAGATGTAAAAGTAGCCTAAGTCTAGTTTACATTTTATAACCCCTTTAGAGGGAGTCATCAGGTTTATTCTGCACGTAGTGTTAGATACCTTGACTCCAGCGGCGTATGACTTACTTGGCAATATGTAGTAGTTTTCATAAAATTGTAGCTTCCATTGTTTATTGGGTGCAGTACAAGCCAAGTGCTGGTTAAGCCTGGCGTTCCTGAATGTATGAGCATTTACGTCCCCTCACCCTCCCAACACCGATTGACACCTTTCTAGGGAGAGCCTGCTATTAATGTGCCTGCACTTGGCCTACATGGCACCTGATAAGCTGTGATTTTACCACATATTACCAAGTAAGCGATATGCCGCTATCAGGGTATCTGTCATAATTTGATATCGCACTCAGATAGGTCATCATAAACCTAGTGGCAATTAACCTCTAAATGGATTCTCAGGGACTTAAGCATTGATGACCATTGATCAATAGGATAGGTCATCAGTATGAAAACAGTGGGGTCGGCTGCCTCCACCATGGCTATTTAGCTTTTTGCTAAGCTGTGATACCAGAACCAGAACTATCATTACTTTCTGTCCACTGTGCAATGCCTGGTTGATGCAGTGCTGCCATGATCCACTGGTATGAGTGCGGTGCTACAGTGACCTGGCACGGCCACTACACAGCGCTGTATAGTTCTGGTTTTGACAAGTATCAGACCCCCACCCACTTGATATCGTAAGAATAGGTCATCAATACGTAAGGGCTATGGACACACCTGGAGGCATTTTTTTTATTATTGCATTCTCATTTTGGGCAAAAAAATATTTTTCATTTTTATTTATTTTTTATATTTTGCAGCTTTTACTTCAAGTGCTTTTGCAGACTAGCAGGCTTTTTGTTTTACACTGAATCTGCTGGTTATAGTGAAAGCTGTAGACTAAAAACTGACAATTTTTAATAAAGACCAATTGAAAAAATGATTTTTAACACGAATTGAGTAAAATACAATAATTAAAAAAATGCCCACAAAGGTGTCCATAGCCTTTAAGTCCTAGAGAACTCCTTTAAAGGGTTTTTCCCATCTCAGACAATAGGTGCATATTGCTAGGATATGCCCTCAATGTCTGATAGGTGGGACCCGCACCTACACCGATAAGGTAGTGGAGGGCGCACTGCGCATGCGCAGCTGTCCTTCATTAATTTCTATGAGGTCGACGAAAATAAATGGGCGCTGGCTCGGTTATTTCCATCGGGCCCATAGAAGTAAATCGGAGCTGTGGTCGCACATGTGCGGTGCGCTTCCATTTACTTCTATTGGGAGAACGTTTGGTGGTGACCAGAGCTGGGGAAACCCGGGGTCCTCCAGCCACCACTTTCCCTGCTCTGTCGTTGATATAGGTGTGGGTCCCAGTGGTGGGAACTGCACCTATCAGACAATGGGGGACATATCCTAGTGATATGCCCCCATTGTCTCAGATGGGATAACCCCTTTAATGTTAATGCTACAGATGTGTTGTCACCTTGTAGAGCAGCTCTGGCGGGCATCACCTTCTGTATATGGACTGGGCATAGTCTTCTGTTGCTTTATACTCCTGGGCGTGTTCTCCTAGCTATTCTTGACACTTTCATGTCACTGGCTGTTCATGTGTAACCTGCCTGCAGGCTACAGAGCTGCTTTCCTTTCACTCCAATTTCAAACGCTTTTATGACAATTATTCTGTATTTTGAGAACTGTCTGGGAGGTTTTCTTAAAGAACGAAGCGATGAAAGGCTAGCAGAATGGCTTTTGAAGTCTTCCAGTGTGAGCTAATGGTGTCTGCATGGCAGGGAGCTGTAGACTGGTGGATGAGGTCATGGAAATCAATTTGAAATGCAATTTGTGATATAATAGGAAAGCCGAGGGCTGAGTTATGGGTCATATTTATGGATCTCAGGAGCAGCTAATTATTAGTGGTTCTATAATTCCGCAGCGCTCTTTGTAATGAAATTAAGGCCTAAGTGTTCGATCTATAAATATGAGGGACAAGCGAGAAGAAAGCTGGCACTCTGGGAAGTGCGCGAGTAGGAATTTCCAGATGAGGTCTTTCAATTTAGCAGCCTATAATTTGGTGTCAAACTGTAGAGAAGCGTTCAGGTCTTCAAAATGACCCTTGAACTGAAAAAGAGTCAAATATTAAAATAATCATTGAAGAGGTCACCGGGCGCTTAGCGGGTAACTGATTGGATGGCATTACTGAGAAGTGCACCCACTATGATCCCAATGCTCAGTTGTCTGCGCAGGAACCTTGTAATGTGCTTTACTCAAGTACACATATTTTTAGTACAAAATATTCAGTTGAACATAGGCTGATCTTACCTGGTCACTTTGGTTCAACAGATGCTCACTTGGTTATCCATATGTTTCACATTTACTTGGTTGCCCCTTAAAAATATTCTACATTTTTTAAACCAACACCTGAATCTGAATGCTTTTGTAAATGTATGCAAGTAAAAATGTTAGTATAGCCACTGAGAGATTCAATAAAATGTATCTGTATAGTTCCACCTGCTGTTCGTCCTTTTCCTTATTCCCCAGTCCACTTCAGTACCATCACGGAGGTGGCCGCACATGCTCAGTTCTATCTTACAACTGCCACCAGCCATATCTATTATTAGAAGCTGTGACTTTACAGGAAAAGAGATGCAACAGGAAAGGACACAAATCCTCAGCTGTGATAAGGAGAGAGCAGCAGCGGACAGGACATGCCCCTAAGAAAGACATACTCTCTGAGCTGCAATTAGAGAAGTGAAGTAAATGGGGGAGCTCCATGTGAGGTGCAGGGTTGGTTCTAGCTTTGTTAGAGAGATTTTCATTTTTACATTATTCATAGGTTATTCCCTTAGAAAGTGAGAGGTCACTTATTTCTCAAGGGACATGGGATGTCCACCTCGTCCCTGAGCTCAGTGGGATGAGGTGGACATCATTTGATCACCGAAGGCTCCGACCCCACCTCTTTCTTCATGTTCTTGTATGTTCGTTTTCATGCACAATACAAGGATATCCATTTATTTAGCTAACACCCACACCTAATTTGGCTCTGACCATTTTATGGGGTCATCAGTGGTAATTCTGGAAACTTAAACGTTAGTGCTAAATGGGTTTTGACTCTTTCGTGAATGCCGGAGCCCCTTTGTTCAGGCAGTTGGTGGTGTCCCAACACATATGAGAAAATATTCAACTTAAAGGAGTTGTCCCGTGAAAAATATTCAACATTTTTCAATCCAGCGCCTGGATCTGAATAGTTTTGTAACTGGATGTAATTAGTCATTTAACGTAGCCTCTGAGTTAGTCAATAAAATCTGTAAAATGTATTTGTAAAGTGCCTCTAATCTTGTTAGTTTTTTTCCTTGTTCAATTGTCTACCTTCCTGGCGTGGTCGCACATGCTCAGTTCCATTACTCAGCTGTCACATCTGTCATATCTTCTGTTGGAAGCTGTGACAGTTATAGGGATAGAGCTACAGCAGAAAGGACATACTCCCTGAGAAAGGACATGTCTTCAAGAAAGGTTACACTCCTGAGCTACCAGCTTGAAATATATCTTATATCAGAGCAATTGGAGAAATGAATGGGGAGATCTTTGAAAGTACAAGGCTGGTTCTAGCTTTCATGTACTGTATGACATCTGATTATCATTTGTTATATTCATTATGTGATAATTCCTTTGATGTTAACCAAATACACCTACACATTTATGATCCAATCTACGTCTTTACGTTCTACAAAGACCGACTGAACTAAAGGGGACAGGTTGCCCATGCAACAAAGATACTCATTTGGCCTCCAAGTACTTACCGCTGCTCCGTACAGATATGTACTGCATATAGCAGATTTTACTTCTTGACTCCAGGACTTTACATTATTTTTTGTTATTACTTTTGTCTGTCTTTTATAAGCTGCTGTTTAGCATTTGTGTGCTCTTCCCATCTGCGTGTAACTAAGCTTTCTCTCTGCGCTGATGTAGATCTAGGAGCGGGGAGGACATTCCATCTGGCAAAACACGTTGCTGCTCGTTCAAACACAAATAGCTGGGAAAAAAAGAGCATTACACAGATTTCTCAGGGCTGTCAGTGCAGATCCAGCACCATTTGCATTCAAATCAATGTTCCACGTAACATTCTAAACACTACAGTAAAGGAAGTCCTAATGTACTGTATCTTATTACTTTGCGTCTTTTTTTATAGGAACCTCTATCACACTTGCACCATGTGTGGCCCCTTTCTGTTTGCCCCACAGCAGGAGGGACAGATGCAATGCCAAAAAAAAAAAAAAAAAAAGTCTATAGAGATGTGGATGTGTCCCAGAAGAACTGGTGGTGCACACCAACACTTTCACCTTCCTGCATGTTACAGTGAACCAGGGCATAGATTTTGAGAAAGTCAGTAGGAAGCGGAGACCTGTATGAGATATATTGACCTCTTTCAAAAAAAAAATTTTTATCCTACTTTTTTTCAAAGAAATATTTTGGAGAGTTTTATTAACAGGAGGGAACTGTTAAAGTAACCATTCATGTCAGAGATGAGAAGAGTCCTAGGAATAAGGTAGCTAATGTTCCTAAACATTTGCTACTAGTGTCTAACTTTAATTTTAATGAATGCCTATGAAGGTTCTGAGTACCTGTCTATTGGAAAAGTCAAGTTGGCTCTTGGACTGGTGCCTGAAGTCTATAACATTGTATCTACTCTTGCCTAAAACAGTTAAGTCTCTCAGTTATGGCATGCTGTAGCCTGTTGGTGGGCTCCAGATCAGTACTACAGCCTTTAGCTCCTTACAGGTGTGAAGGACAACAGTGGGCACCACTAGGATCTACCTTCCACCAAGGCTCTACATCTGCAGCGCCAACCCAGAAGCCCCGAACGGAGCCTCCAACGCAGATGTGAACATGCCCATACTAGTTGGAAAGCAATTAGTTGAAGCTTTCCTCTGTGAGCTCACAATTAGTTTGGTGTGCCAGAATGAGATAATTATTGCAACACCAAATTTCTACTTTAAATGAGATGATTAGATAACTGGATTGTGTTTCTGAAACCTGTCAAATTATAAATCTTCACCATTAGGCTACACAGATGGGAGGTGATGATAAGATAAAGTTACGAGTCTGATTCTGAGATGCCATCGGAGTCTTTCAAATTAGAATGTAAATGACAGTTCAGCTTGCCATTAAATATTCCAATCTTCCATTCCAGGTTCTCTTCTCTGTTCTTCAAGATAAGGTGCTTTGTCCAGTTTGTGCCACCATGACCACTCTTGTGGTTATGTTGGGTGAGACTCAAGGGTCACTTACTGAGTAAGGCATCATGCAATTAATGTAAGACAACTGGAGAAATTTATTAAGACTGGTGTTTCATATACTAGTCTTGATCTAATTTGCGCTGGAGATGACCCTTATTTATATAGAGGAGCAAGCCTCTTAAAACTTTAGGTGCATCTCTGGTCTTAAGTGCACCAAAGAGTCAAATTTATGTCAGCTATGTGTTCTGTCATAAGTTATCGTAATTTTGCCAGACTTTGGGAGACCACACCGCTCCTGCTAAGCGCCAATCATGCTCCACCCACTTTTCTTAAAATTGGTGAGTGCAGTAAAATCTCAAAATGTGGCGATTTTTGCACAAATGTTGCTCTTGCAAGAAACTGATTTTATTTTTATTTTTTACTGCACTTTTTGGAAAATGTAGTTTCATTCATCAAATGCATTGTTGTTTGGTGGCACTCCAACTTAACATTGCGGTAAACTTTGCAAGTTTCTTGGCCCTCCACCAAAAATTGTTTGTTTTTATTTTTTTGGTCATATGGGTCCTTGAAAGGGTTGTCCAGTCGTCTGTTTTTTTTTTTTTTTTTTTTTTTTCTTCCTGAGACCATACTGGAATGATATCTGGTCAGATGTGTGGGCTGCATGGTGGCTCAGTGTTTAGCACTGGTGCTGGGGTCCTACATTCAAATCAAACCAAGAACATCATCTGGATGGAGTTTGTATGTTCTCCATGGGTTTTCTCTCACACACCAAAGCCATGCTGATAGGGAATTTAGCTTGTGAACTCTACTGGGGACAGTGAGAGATGGTAATGTCTATAAAGCGCTGCGGAATATGTTGGCGCTATGTAAGTGAGTAAAATAAATAAATATGTGAGAAAGAGAATGGGTATGTACCTTAGAAAAGCTTTCTATCACTGATATTTGTATTTAAAGGTGTTGTTTTAGGTTAGACTCTTATCTGTGGCTGTGACTGGTAATGCAGCTCATTCCCACTCAAATGAATAGAGCTGAGCTGTAATAACAGACACAGCCTATGGTCAAGAGTGGTGCTGTTTCTGAAAAAAAATGTCCAATTCAAAACAATAATGGAAAACTTCTGTAAGGTGTATACCCAGTTGGAAAGGACCATCTGTTCATCACATTTGATCTGCTATCACTGCAATTTAGTCATTACCTGATGGGGCTGAGCTACAGAAAATAATATAGTGTTCCAGATCCCATGAGATAGCCTTCTTACAACAGCTGAAATACTGTTTTTTGCAGGTAATTGGAAGGCATTTACTTTTCCCACTGGACCCTCATCTATCCCGAAAGTGAAATGTGTTAGGTTATCCATTGAATTAGAGGAGTGAAGTGTACTTCAGAAGAAAAGATTAAATGAAACAGGAGGTCAGCAGCCAAGTTCAGCATGAACTGTAATGAAAAGAAGAGCAAGTCGCACATTATAATTACCAGTTAACAGAGATATCAAGGCAGAGTTAAAGAAGGCCCGCGGTACATTGTACATGCCCTGTAGCCATCAGAGCTGAAAAGACTGCTCGGATCAGAGTTGAATAAGCCATCTTTGAGGATCGGAAGGTGGGAAGACATGGCTTTGCCTGTGGTAGCTAGAAAGGTTGAGTAGAAGAACACAGCATAGACTATATTACAAGATCGATGACAAGGAGCAGTAGGACTTTAGTAAGACTTCATCTGATTGGATCGGGTTCTTTGAGAGGTGCATTATCATCTATGATGGAAATGGCACTCTTTTTCAGTATGGGTGTGTTTTGTGTAGAGCATGAGTTCTGATCTACCATAAGACCTGGGACATGACTTGCAGAGGACACTGCTCGAGTTCCTCATGATAATAATATAATACATAAAATAGGTATCTAAGATAATAAAGTTTCAAAAACAAGTAAGATGATGTCCTCTATTATTAGGTCACCAGATGATGTTTCCACAATTCTATCAGCATTAGTTGAATTGATGCTCTGTTTTTTACAGCCTGCAAATGTTTTCCTTCATTTTTAGTAGGCTGTAGGTTTATTGGGGGCAGTCAGACCTGCCTGCTCACATTTTGCAATATCAGATGTAATAGAGAGAAGTTACATTAGTTGCATCTACCAGCAATAGTTGAAAGTGGATAATCTTTTAGAAAATTTGTTGCAAAAGAAAGCTCTCTGGGTCTCAACCATCTTTTAGCTGGATCTTGTCTCATTTGGCCACCTCCTCTATAATTTCAGAAGGGTTGGACCATGTGGCTTGTTTATAGTTGACTTGGCATTAATTGCTGTATAAACGTCAGGATGTACTTGTTGATGATGGCTAATTTTAAGGAGTCATCCATCATACATGAAGTTAACAGCACCAAAAATAGGGATCTAACGGTTTTATAAGAAGAAAACTACTTAAGCAGTAACATTTTGTAGCGGTAACCTCAAAGGTTTATATTTAGAATGCTTATTTTATTATTACAGGCTTATTCTCCTGTGTGTATGTCCCTATTCTTCCCTTGCTGTAATAGGCATCAGCCCTCCATGCACATGTTTTCCTGGTGAGTCTGTGAAGGCAAAGCTGCAAGGGGTGGAGAGAGCAGAACCAATGAGGAAGCAGGAGGCGTGTCTCAGACTACCTCAGATGCTCTGTAGTCACTGTAGCTAAGCTGGTGTTGCAATCACAGATCTCCCTATTAAAACTCAGCTAAAGGCAGCCAGGCCCCAAGGATCTGTGGATGATAAATAACAGATACGCAGCACCTCCAGGTACTTACATATCCTTATTGAACTCATGACTGAATTTTTACTTTAAGTCCCCAATAGTAGCTAAGAATATTCCCAGAAATCATAGTCTAAAACAGGGATGCTCGACCTGTGGCCCTCCAGCTGTTGTAAAACTACAACTCCCACCATGCCCTGCTGCAGTAGGCTGTCTAGGAATGCTGGGAGTTCTAGTTTTGCAACAGCTTGAGGGCTGCAGGTTGGGCATCCCTGGTCTAAAAGAAGTACACTATGTTGGATTGAAGAGGATATGGTTGGGTGGGTGAATGACCATATAGGGCATCATGGAGATAGCGGTACACTTACTCATGGTTTCAGAAGACAGATGTGTTCCACCACAAACAGTGATGCTTTATGCAATGCTTTCAGGCACGGATGTGCTCCTCACTGTGCAGTTGCTAAGAGCTCACTGATGACTCTTCATTCATGACTACTGAAGCTGTGAACATGCAGATTTTTTTTTGAGAAGTCGTGAGCAGGTCTAATTGACATCCTAAAGGCACAATCCATTTAAGGTAGCAAATAGTAGCGGAACTAAAGATCCTACGAAGGTGTAGTGGGGAGGGGGTTACACTACTGTAGTCTGAGTAAGGAATGATGTCTTTGCTGTGCAGAATAGTACTAGACCTAATTTAATCCTAAAATTATATACTTTTCCACCTCACCATGATTTTGTCTGAATATTCTTGGAACGTTGGAAGATGAAAGTGCTTTCTTTGGCCTCATGCACACGACCGTTTTTGTGGTCCGCATCCGAGCCGCATTTTTTGCGGCTCTGGTGCGGACCCATTTACTTCAATGGGACCGCAAAAGATGCGGACAGCACTCTGTGTGCTGTCCGCATCCGTTGCACCGTTCCGTGGCCCTGCAAAAAAAATATAGCATGTCCTATTCTTGTCCGTTTTGTGGACAAGAATAGGCATTTCTACAATGGGCCGTCCGTTCCACAACTTGCGGAAGGCACACGTGCGGTTTCCGTTTTTTATGGATCCGTGGTTTGCGGACCGCAAAAATCGTCACGGTCGTGTGCATGTAGCCTTTGTGTACGCACTTTTGGCCAGATGTCTGGTGTCTGATGAGCTGAGGGCACTGCCATTTGAACAGTACTTTTTTCACTGTGCTAATTAGCTGCTTCTTTAATAGATGCACATGCATGCAAATTCATTAATTACTCTGTTTAAAGGGGTTGTCTCACTTCGGCAAGTGGCATTTATCATGTAGATAAAGTTAATACAAGACACTTACTAATGTATTTTGATTGTCCATATTGCCTCCTTTGCTGGCTTGATTCATTTTTCCACCACATTATACACTGCTCGTTTTCATGGTTACGACCTCCCTGCAATCCAGCAGTGGTGGTCGTGCTTGCACACTATAGGAAAAAGCACCCAGCCTCAGACACCAGAGAGGCTGGCGCTTTTTCATATGGTGTACAAGCACGACCACCACTGATGAATTGCAGGGTGGTCGTAATCATGGAAATGAGCAGTGTATAATGTGGTGGAAAAATGTATCAAGCCAGCAAAGGAGGCAATATGGACAATCAAAATACATTAGTAAGTGGCTTGTATTAACTTTCTCTGCATGATAAATGCCACTTGCTGGAGTGAGAGAACCCCTTTAATAAAAGGCACTTACTCATGAATTGTTGTTATCCATATTGCCTCCTTTGGTGGCTTGATTCATTTTTCCATCACATAATACACTGCTTACATCCAGGGGTTGCCACCACAACAGCGCAGATAGGAGGTGACCGGGACGGAAGCTGCTGCACATGGGTCTGTGGGCTTTATTACACTGCTAGATTTAGCAGATCCTTGTTGGGAAGGAAAGAAGCGCTCCAGCAATCGCCTGGTGGTCAATGAAGGAGACATTTACATGCAGCGATCTCCTCCACAGTATGGGGAGGAGTGATCGCTTAGACGTCTCGGTCTGCTGCCTTCAAATGATGATTTTTGCGACCACATGAAAGATGCGATTACCCGATGAACGAGTGTTTCGCTCGTTCACCGGGTAATCAGTGGCACCTTTACACTGGCAGATAATCGATAACGAGTGTTCCTACAAACACTCGTTAGCGATGATCGGCCCGATCCTCGACCAGTGTAATACAGGCCTAACATACAAGCACTTAACTGCGTTGATCAGGAATAAATAACTTTTCATGGACGCCTGCAGCCTGCCTTCACTATTGAAAGAATCATACCTACCTACTCATGCTGCTCCGATCCTCCACACTGGCTCTGGCGTGTCCATCATCAGGTCTGCGATTAGTTTACTTCCTCCCTGGCATGCTGCATCCAGTGGCCAGCTTCAGCACCGATGTGTCCACAAGAGATACAGTTGTGTTCAAAATAATAGCAGTCAGACATCACTAACCTGATCAATCACTGTTTTTGGTAGAAATGATATTTCTACATGGCAAATAATTTACTAGCAGGTGTAGTAGAGTAAAAATCCAACAGACAGTCATGACATGCATGCTGCTGATTCTGTGTAATTGAATCACTTATTGAAAGGGGCGTGTTCAAAATAATAGCAGTGTGGAGTTCAATGAGTGAGATCATTCATTCTTTGAAAATCAGGTGGCAATTGCCTTTTTTTAAGGAAGGAAGGCAGCAAATGTTGTACATGCTGGTTAGTGCATTTCTCTCTGAAATTCTGGGGAAATGGGTCGTTCCAGACATTGTTCAGAAGAACAGCGTACCTTGATTAAAAAGTTGATTGGAGAGGGGAAAATATATAAAGAAGTGCAGAAAATGATAGGCTGCTTAGCTAAAGTGATCGCAAATGCTTTAAAATGGCAACCAACACCTGAAAGACATGGAAGAAAGCGTAAAACTACCATTCAAATGGATAGAAGAATAGCCAAAATGGCAAGGACTCAGCCAACAATCAGCTCCAGGAAGATCAAAGAAGGTATAAAGTTACCTGTGAGTACTGTTACAATTAGAAGACACCTATGTGAAGCCAAGAAGGATTTTGAGCTTTATTCACTTTTTTAAACACATTATTACTATTAAGGTTAGCATCGGCGGAGCAGGTGACCATGCCGCAGACCGAAAGATGCAGGAGGCAGCATGCAGGCCCAAACAGCGGGGAGCGGGCATGTATGATTCCTTCAATAGCAGAGGCAATCTGCCGGGATCCATTAAGTTATTTACCCCTTTGTGGTGGCCATACACATCAGAATCTGGTCAGCTGAAGTCGCTGATTTTGGACAATTTACCTAATGTGTATGAAGTGTTTGGATGGCCTTCGGCATATGTTGAGGTAAAAAGGTTCAGGCATGTTACATTTCAGTATGTCCAGTCCTTTTGTTTTCCTTGAAGAAAAAATAAAATAAAAGCCACTGCCAGAGGTATCTGGACAAACCAATGTGTGGAATAGCTGTTGGTTGACATCTATTGAAGGTTTATGGCCACCATTAGTCCCACCAAGGCTCTTTTCTGTCCATAGAGCACAGCCTTATTGGCCCGATGTTCCTACTCCTCGCATAACCCTATTTACCCGATGTTCCCACTCCTCGCCTAACCCTATTTACCCGATGTTCCCACTCCTCGCCTAACCCTATTTACCCGATGTTCCCACTCCTCCTTTACCATTTATATATAATTACCAGCCCAAAAAGGCAGTTGAGCAATATCTTGAGATAGTCTTGTACCCCACCAAACCTTAAAATGGCAGCCAGATTATGGGACTGTTCAGTAGTGTAAGTTTTTAGTGTTGAGTTAGTTTTAGCACTTCTCCATGAGTGGAGGCCCGCACTTACCCTTCCCCGGGGATTTTTGGCCATGCATACAATATCAGGCCATTGATTTGGCGAATGAATACCACTGAATTAAATGATAGATGTCTACACCCCTGCTCTACTGACTGCCGGCCAGAGACTGCACTTCAGGGTCAATCGGCGAGACAGCTTTTCCCCCTTTTCTAATTCACCATGGCTTCCAATGATTGCCTGATTAATTACGGCACACAATACAAACAGACAACAAGCACATTGTTCGGCAGCGCTTTTCATGTGCTCGCTCCTCTTCCCATGTCAATCTGCCTTGGTTCGGGTTGGCCTCGTGCATTTCTTCTGCCTCATATAAAGAGTCATAAACGGTCTAATTCAAGGATTTTGTGAGCCTGGAGCACACTCCCAGGAGCACACATTATGTAAGGCATGGCAGGCAGCCCAGCTCTACTGTCCTCGCTTAAGGTTCTTAGCAAGTTGTTTCTGTAACTTTAGACAGGTTTAATACGTTTTGTAGATCCTTAATTTTTCATTATTCTTGAGCTCCTAGAATACAGGCCAAACCACAAGGAGGTGTTTTATGAGCAGCGTCAGGACTATAGCTGAGTCTTGGGGGGTACAAAGGCTCTGAGACGCCTAAATTAACAGCAGTCGTATAAATGGGCAGTTAAGAGATGTGACGGTGTAAGTAATACCTGAAGACGTCTTCTTACTGTACAAGTAAATACTGATGTGCTGGTATCCAACTCAGTGGGGACAAGTGCTATAACGGCCTGATCAGCCATACTCCGCCAACAATGCTGTAAAGCCGAGTTAAATGCCATCTGTCAGCAGGATCAACCCTATCAAGCCAGCCATAATGCCTGGTACGGCTTACCCTGTTGATTAAAAACATATCTTTATTCCCAGATCTGATCTTCCCTTGGTAATTGTTTTTAAAGAAAATATGCAGATTGGGGCTTAAGTGCACTGAGGGCAGACCCTAGCCACTAGGGCCACCTTGTGTGCCCTTAAAGAGGACCTTTCACTTGTATAAACTTTGTGAACTGAGGAAAAAAAAACCTCCCAGGCTGTGAGCTGTGCGCTGCGATTGGCCAGCGCTGCAGCCTAGGAGAAGGAGACGCCCACGGGACAAGGGAAGACCCGCCTACTATAACTTAAGGAGCAAAGGTACCGGAGCCTATAATGGGAGAAAGGAGCGGCGCCCGGGGATAATAGTAAGTGCAGTGAGATCCCCGGGCGCCGCTCTATATGGCAGCATACTCAGTTCACATACGGTAGTTTATACAAGTGAAAGGTCCTCTTTTTAAAGGGGTTTTCCAGTGTGCATCAACATCCTTTAAAATAATCATTTATGAAGATACCTGTAATTTTGTAATGTATTTCTTTTACCTTTTTTGACCCTGTCTTCTAGTTTGGGCTCCTGTGATGTTATGTCAATAAGATGAGCAATGATAGGGGAGTGTCTATGTAACTAGTTGGTGGGAGGAGCTATAAACTAGCTGGGTGTTAGGGGTGGTGTAGGTGAGTGTCTATGTAACTAGCTGGTGGTGGGAGGAGCTATAATCTAGCTGGATGGATACCGCTGTATAGGCTTCTGACGGATACCGCTGCATAGGCCTCTGACGGATACCGCTGCATAGGCCTCTGACGGATACCGCTGCATAGGCCTCTGACGGATACCGCTGCATAGGCCTCTGACGGATACCGCTGCATAGGCCTCTGACGGATACCGCTGCATAGGCCTCTGACGGATACCGCTGCATAGGCCTCTGACGGATACCGCTGCATAGGCCTCTGACGGATACCGCTGCATAGGCCTCTGACGGATACCGCTGCATAGGCCTCTGACGGATACCGCTGCATAGGCCTCTGACGGATACCGCTGCATAGGCCTCTGACGGATACCGCTGCATAGGCCTCTGACGGATACCGCTGCATAGGCCTCTGTCGGATGCAGGCTGTGTTGTTCCATAATGCAGAGAAAAGGTAAACCGCAATATTCCAACCTAATGCAAGCCAAAAGGATACTCCTTTTGGCCTCTCTCGGGTAAATGGGGGGCCTTTGGATACATTTGACATATGTCTCGGCACATATAGCAAACATACACTGCTAACAGAGTAAATCCACCCTTACTGTATATTAGAAGAGGATGAAAGAGAGCATGGTATAAAAGGCAGGATATTTCAGCATCAAGCATCGTTACTCAGCTGTGCAGGAAGTCTAGAAGGCAACCTGCACCTTTATAAAACATAGTTCATACAGGACATCCAGCCATTTATAATTAGAGATGAGCGAATTTCAGGTTATGAAATTCGTTTACTGGTAAAAGGTGAATTGAGCTATGGATTCCATTACCACGGACCATAACGCAATTTTATGACGAAATACATAACGGAATCTCTTCAGAGGCATTTCTGCATTTCCCCATAAAATTGCGTTATGGTCCGTGGTTACGGCATTGTCTTGTGCATGATTGTGTATAATATGTACTCATTATTATGCTGATCATTATATGTAAACTTTGGAAATGAAGAATATATTGACATAAGCACTTATTATGCCTGATATATTAAAATTTTCAATAAAAACAAAATGTTACACATAGCTCAGTTCACCTTTTACCAGTAAACGAAGCGTAAACGAATTTCAGAACCTGATATTCGCTTATCTCTATTTATAAAGCCTTGACTGTTCATGTCCAACCCATAACTCCAGGCGGCAGCACATGGCCGGGTCATATATTTGTCTTGGATTAGAGATGAGATTCCAGACTTTACGTGGCTGAGAGTCTGTCTCCTTTATATACGGTTTGCAGATTCATTGTCTGTGTCTTCACAACCCCAGATCCGATGTCTAATTAGATTTTTGTGACTTGTTGGCTGGACGCAGATTTGGGACTACATAAAACCGTTTGTTCACAGTCCTAAGATGTTTTCTCCAGACTGTGGTGTTCCAGTTCTTCATGACCTTTCAATACAGTCTTATCTTTACTTTTCCATGAGAGATCAGAAAGAACCTATAGCTATCAAAATGGCAGCACACGATATCTGTCCACATGTCGGGTGTGCAGGTTATCACAGCTCATTCAGGCCGTAATTGGGTGCATTATCCAAGGCCGTCTTCTATGCACAGTATTTGGCTGATAAAACCTGAGATAGCTGTCAGCAGAGAGCTGGTGGACAGCTTTCTCTCCTGACTCCCTCATATTTGTATGTGTAGCATGCCCAGAGGATAGGAGCAGTAGTAGGGCATTTTCTTGTGTGATGGTGGATTGGAGTGCCCTTGGTGGTGATGGATTTAGTGGTGCAAGACAGGGTTCCCTGAAACTTGGGGCGAGGATGCACTGTAATGCTGGTAGTGTTAGTGCACACAATATTTATGCAACAAGTCTACTGTACTTTAGTCCATTCAATAATGGTTCACACAAGCGCTGTACACGTTAACAGCAGTCTTTACAGTTTTCATATGCAATTCCCAAGGTTGTGTATGGGTGATAGAGGGCTGAGTCTCTTTCTTGTAGTCTGAACAAATTTCCCAACTTGAACAAGCGGTTGTAATTGATCTCTCTCACTCCGGCTATATGTTAACTATGTAGGCTTTCTAGTGGAATAGAGTTTCTGAACAGAGGGCCCTTCCGATATGATGGGGAACCTGAAGCTTATCACTCCCACCAGTGTATAGAGAAGTCTGTAGCTTGAATATACTGTATACTGAAGCTTTGGCTGCCTATGATGCACAGGGTAACAGATCTCCCTGTGTAACTCTGCTCTTAGATGTTTTCATATCCACAGTTCACACTAGACCAGAGATGGGCAAAATGTGGCTCTCCAGCTGTTGTAAAACTACAATGCCCAGTCTGCCTACAGCTATCAGCCTACAGCAGGGCATGATGGGATTTGTAGTTTTGCAACAGTTGGAGAGACGCAGTGTGCCCATCCCTGCACTCGGCTGAAGAAACTTCTTCCTAGAGAGGAAGAGGTGGCGCCAGCTCTGCCCAGAAACAGTAACTCAAAACCCGAAGGAAAAAAATTATTGGACCTGTTTAAATCCAACTGTTCAATCCTTCTGTCCCCTGACATCTGGAAGAGTCGGGAGACTCACATACACATTAAATAGTCGCCATGTCCCATTGACATGTTGAGCTGACCTTTATCTAATGTGTGGATAGCTTTAGGTCCACCAGCTCATGACCCAATAGAAGACCAAAATCTTACCAGCTGTCTTCTGGTATTAGCGCTCGTTGACCCTAAGGGTTAGTATGGGAGAAATCAGTGCGGTCATTTACTAAAGACAGGCATTTCACACACCAGTCTTCGTATAAACTCCACTGGCAGAAGATCCGACTAATTTATTGAGAGGAGCATCTGTCTATGGCTCGACCCCTTTGGGCCACACCACTGCCACTTTTTGGAAAAGTGACTAGGGTATCTGAAAAAGCCAAAAAAAAACAAAACTTAATTTTGTCACAATGTGCAACTTCTCAATACCAAAAACTGGTAGAGAATGTTCATGACCCCCACTGAGTCTGATCTGTAATACCAGACACAACCTGTAGTTTATAGTGGTGCTGTTTTTGGCAGAGTGCAGCCATTTTTTTTCTACTTTCATACAATCCCATGTAACCTGGGGCTACACAAAGAGCTTAACTACAGTAATCCTGATTTATAGTTGCATAGTTAATACGGTTGAAAAAAAGACACATACGTCCATCAAGTTCAACCAAGGAATAGGTGGGGATGCAAATCCCAAAAGGAATTGACACTCAGATTTCCACACGTTTTCATAAGCTAAACTATTTATAAACCTGTCCACTGTTCCTGCTGTGACCACGTCCTGAGGAAGTCTATTCCACAGATTCACAGTTCTTACAGTAAAGAAGCTTTGACGCTTCCGGAGACTGAACTTTTTCCAGTCGGAGGCAGTGCCCCCTTGTCTTTTGAGCGCATTTTACATGGAACAGTTTTTCACTGTATTTTTTGTATGGCATATTTGCATAGGTTAATCATGTCCCCCTTAGACATCTCTTCTCATATTCAATTCTTTTAATCTTTCCACATAACGAAGACCCTCCATGCCCCTTATCATTTTAGTTGCTCTCCTCTGTAATTTTCCAGCTGCAGTGCATCCTTTCTATGGACTGGTGCCCAGGACTGGATTGCATATTCCAGATGAGGCCGCACCACCGCTTTGTAAACTGGTAGTATTAGATCCCTACCCCGTGAGTCCATGCCTTGTTTAATGCATGACAATATCCTGGTGGCCTTAGAAGCAGCTGATTGACACCCAAATCTTTCTCTATAAGTGACTCTCCTAGTACTACATTACCTAGGACATATGAAGCACAGAGATTATTACTACCAAGATGCATAACTTTACATTTATCTACATTGAAACTCATTTGCCAAGTTGATGCCCAGTCACTTACAGTGTTCAAGTCAGCTTGTAGTTTATGGACATCCTCCATAGACTGCACAGTTCTACACAGCTTAGTGTCATCTGCAAAAATAGATATGGTGCTATTAATCCCGTCCTCGATATCATTAATAAATAAATTAAATAATAAAGGGCCAAGCACTGAACCTTGGGGTACACCACTTATAACCTGGGACCATTCTGAATAGGAATCGTTGACCACAACCCTCTGGACACGGTCCTTCAGACAGTTTTCAGTTAAATTACAAACTATACTTTTCAAGCCTATAGACCTTACTTTACTTATTAAGCGTCTATGAGGGACAGTATCAAAAGCCTTTGCAAAATCCAGAAACACTACATCCCCCGCCGCCCCTCTGTCCAGGCTACTACTCACCTCCTCATAAAAACAAATCGGGTTAGTCTGACAACTTCTGTCCTTGGAAAACCCATGCTGGTTATCACTTATATTATTTACAGTCACATACTACTGTATATAGTCCCTTAAGAGTCCTTAAAATTTTTTCCTACAGCAGATGTTAAACTATAATTACCTGTGGAGGACGAACCTAGATCCTTTTTTGAATATGGGCACCACATTTGCCTTGCACCAATCACTTGGCACTGTACCAGTACCTAAAGAATCTTTAAAAAATGTAAACAGGGGAACAGCAATAACTGAACTGAGCTCTTTAAGCACTCTTGGGTGTAATCCATCTGGACCCGGAGCTTTGTTCACATTTACCTTATTTAACTTCTCTTGGACCATATCTACAGTTAACCAATTGAGTATATCACTGGATGTATTAACAGCCCCAGCACCACAGATATCAGCTCCTTTCTCTTCTTTTGTATATACAGAGCTAAAAAAAAACCTATTAGGAACTCTGCCTTTTCCTTATCTTCAGTGACTACCCCCCCCCCCCCCTTTTGCAGTTATTATTTAGGGGACCTACCTGCTCAGACCTAGGTTTTTTAGCATTTATATATTTAACCACTTCAACCCCCCTAGCTGAAACACCCTTAATGACCAGGCCACTTTTTACACTTCTGCACTACACTACTTTCACCGTTTATCGCTCGGTCATGCAACTTACCACCCAAATGAATTTTACCTCCTTTTCTTCTCACTAATAGAGCTTTCATTTGCTGGTATTTCATTGCTGCTGACATTTTTACTTTTTTTGGTATTAAATCGAAATTTCACTTTCACTTTCAGTTGTAAAATTTTGCAAAAAAAACCACATCCATATATAATTTTTTATCTAAATTTATTGTTTTACATGTCTTTGATAAAAAAGAACTATGGTACAAAAATGTTAATTTCCGCTTTTTGAAGCAGCTCGGACTTTCTGAGCACCTGTCATGTTTCCTGAGGTTCTACAATGCCCAGACAGTAAAAAAAAAAACACAAATGACCTCATTTCGGAAAGTAGACACCCTAAGGTATTCACTGATGGGCATAGTGAGTTCATAGAACTTTTTATTTTTTGTCACAAGTTAGCGGAAAATTATGATTTTTTTTTTCTTTTTTTTTTCTTACAAAGTCTCATATTCCAAAAAAAAAACAACTTAAAATAAAAACTTCCATGAACTCACTATGCCCATCACGAAATACCTTGGGGTGTCTTCTTTCCAAAATGGGGTCACTTGTGGGGTAGTTATACTGCCCTGGCATTTTAGGGGCCCAGATGCGTGAGAAGTAGTTTGAAATAAAAATCTGTAAAAAATGACCGGTGAAATCCGAAAGGTGCTCTTTGGAATGTGTGCCCCTTTGCCCACCTAGGCTGCAAAAAAGTGTCACACATCTGGTATCGCCGTACTCGGGAGAAGTTGGGGAATGTGTTTTGGGGTGTCATTTTACATATACCCATGCTGGGTGAGATAAATATCTTGGTCAAATGCCAACTTTGTATTAAAAAAAAAAAAAAAAAGTTGGCATTTGACCAAGATATTTATCTCACCCAGCATGGGTATATGTAAAATGACACCCCAAAACACATTGCCCAACTTCTCCTGAGTACAGCGATACCACATGTGTGACACTTTTTTGCAGCCTAGGTGGGCAAAGGGGCCCACATTCCAAAGAGCACCTTTAGGATTTCACCGGCCACTTTTACAGATTTTGATTTCAAACTACTTCGCACACATTAGGGCCCCTAAATTGCCAGGGCAGTATAACTACCCCACAAGTGACCCCATTTTGGAAAGACACCCCAAGGTATTCCGTGAGGGGCATGGCAAGTTCCTAGAATTTTTTATTTTTCCAGTTAGTGGAATATGAGACTTTGTAAGAAAAAAATAAAAAAATCATCATTTTCCGCTAACTTGGCATATATGCTGCCGCCCCTGGAACGCGATCCTGCGTTAGGCGGTCCGGAGGCGGTTAAAAAACTTTTGGGGATTTGTTTTGTATCTTTGCAAATTTTATCTCCTTTTTGCAGATTTTATTAAGCCCTTTGTAATCTTCAAGCGCTACAGCTGACCCCTCAGATTTGTATTTTTTAAATGCCTTTTTTATTTTATTGCCCTTTTTACAGTAGCTGTAAGCCATGGGGGGGTTTAATTTTAGCCGTTTATACTTGTTACCTAAAGGAATACATTTTTTAGTGCAATTACTAAATGTGGATTTGAAGCTGTGGATTTATCCTCAGTATTAGGCCTCATGCACACGACCGGTTTTTTTTAAGGGCCGCAAAAACGGGGTCCGTAGGTCCGTGATCCGTGACCGTTTTTTCGTCCGTGGGTCTTCCTTGTTTTTTGGAGGATCCACGGACATGAAAAATGAAAAAAAAAATCTAAGTCAAGTTTGCCATTGAAATGATAGGAAAAAACGGACACGGATCACGGACGCGGATGACAATCTTGTGTGCATCCGTGATTTTTCACGGACCCATTGACTTGAATGGGTCCGTGAACCGTTGGCCGTTAAAAAAATAGGACAGGTCATATTTTTTTCACGGCCAGGAAACACGGATCACGGATGCGGCTGCCAAACGGTGCATTTTCCGATTTTTCCACGGACCCATTGAAAGTCAATGGGTCAGCGAAAAAAAAACAGAAAACGGCACAACGGCCACGGATGCACACAACGGTCGTGTGCATGAGGCCTTATTATGCGACAGTAGCTGCTCCCAGTCTATGCCCTGAAATGCTGCCCTTATTATTTTTTTTCCCTTTTCTCTTCTCTATCAAATACATTTCTGGTCATTTTCTATGGTTCGTTTTTTTTTTTTTTTTTTTTTTTAACTATAGTTGATGGTTACAGTTATCTTTAAACTGCAGATTAAGCTGAAATAATTTATAAAGGCAAAAATTTCTATGTGAAATAACCGAGAACACATATGTAGGTTAAATCATTTCAATCGTAAGGGGTCAACGCATGTCATTACCTGCACAGCGCTGATATAGACTTGTTAAAGGGCATCTCAAGGAAAGTGATCTTTCTGACTCCTTGCAGAGTGAAAAGACTGTAGCCTCGGTATAAATGAGCACCTGTAATGGATCTCCTTCTATGAGTGCACACGCATGCTTAATTACAGATAGCGCTGTGCTCTTAATTGATTGATGAGCTATTAAAAGCCGTTCTGTTTGCTGTTTATGTTGATAGACTCAAAACAATTGTCTCCACTCCATTCGTAGTCCCTTAGGGACTCTGCTTTATTAACAGCTCCTGCACCCTTGGATATCTGCCCAGGCAGGTAACTGTGACTTGGTATTGCGTGGCGTATTATTCATAGAATTAATTACACGTAGGTGCCTACTGTTGTGCTGAGGTTACGCATTAGGGTTCACGCAGCATTTTAGAGGTAAATGAGTCCCAGAGTGGGGTGAAGAATAAAGCTTCCCAAAGAGCGTATATCTTTCTTCTAAGCAGCAGGTGAGAACCGCTTCTAAAATGCGTCATGTACATCAGGCCAAAGCTGCTCTGCTTGAAATGATGGGAGCATTTCTATTAATTCAGCGTGAAGAGCCAACAAGCATACATAGCCATTTAGGTAAGATGATGGGCCTTAAAGAGGGTTTTGACTTCAGCAAATAATAGCATTTATCATATAAAGTTAATATAAAGTAGTTACTAATGTACTGTAATTATCCATATTGCTGCCTTTGCTGGCTGGATTTATTTTTCCATCACATTATACACTGCTCGTTGTCATGGTTACGACCACCCTGTAATCCAGCAGTGATGATCGTGCTTGAACATTACAGAAAAAAGTGCTGGACTATGGGCTCTCCCGCAGTCCCAGCCACCAAAGAGACCCATGCTTTTCCTATATTGTGCAAGCACGGCCACCAGTGCTGGATTACAGGGTGGTTGTAACCATGGAAACGAGCAGTGTATAATGTGATGGAAAAATGAATCCAGCCAGCAAAGGAGACAATATCACAATACATTAGTAAGTGGCTTGTAGTAACTTTCTCTACATGATAAATGCCATTTGCTGAAGTGAAGGGAAGCTGTCACCAGGATCTTCACTATTAAAAGTTGATCAGTATGATTGGTGGGGGTCTGACACCCGGGACCCTGCCGATCAGCTATTTGAGAAGGCGCCAGTGCTCACAGTAGTGCCGCAGCCTTCTCCAGCTTTGCCTAGGTCAGTGACGTCACGTGGCCGGCTGCTCCATTAGGTAGACTCTGACATGGATGCTCAGCCTTTCATTGCTCACACGTGTGCTCAACTGCTGCGCTCCATCCACACACCACAGCCGAACCTCTCCAGCAGACACCACTGCTGTGCCTTGTGTGTCAGTGTCCATATGATCAGAGTTGACCAGTTAAAAATTTATATTTTTGGGGGGGAAAGATTTATCAAAACTGGTGTAAAGTAGAACTGGCCTAGTTGCCCATAACAACCAATCGGATTCCACCTTTCATTTTCCAAAGGAGCTGTGACAAATGAAAGGTGGAATCTGATTGGTTGCTATGGGTAACTAAGCCAGTTCTACTTTACACCAGTTTGATCAATCTGCCTGTTGGTCTTTTCCTTATGATCACAACATGATTTGACAATCCGATGAGTCATGAGCAATTATTCACCATGAGACCCATCAGCCGTCCAGTTATTGATTTTCAGTAGATGACCAGGCCTGGGCAGTGTCATTAGCATCGTGATGATTAATTTGGTCATTTGTGGGACAAAATTATTTTGAAACGATCCTTTGCTGATCAAGAACATATAGTTTATCGTTTTCGAAAAAAAAAAAAAATCATTGCGTCTATTGCCTGTTTAATATATGCATTCATACAAAGATTGGATCAATACAGAGCGTATGAAAGGGCGGCCGTCAGCAGGCCAGACCACTTTAATTTTGGTTAAGTGCTGATCGGTAGAGTTAAAGGTAGAAAGCGCTTATATTTAAACAGAGCTCTACCTCTCAGTGGAGCCCTTTTAGCTGCTCAGAAAGCCCCATGTAAGAAGGCCCATGTCAATCCATTAGGTTCACTCCTTATTCCTAGATGCTGAAGGGATATCATTCCCGTACATTACAGAAATAGCCTGGGTGTCCTTGCACAGAGCTCACCTGACCGGCTCACTTTAAATTGCTCTCTGTTCCACTACAGCAATGGATTTTCTATAGATGTGGAAAAATCTATACCAAAAGTTCTCCGAGCCTGATGGACAAACACAACTTCGGAAAGGAAAAACAACGAAGCAGTTTTGTCTTAAGGTGGCCGTACAGATTATGCTTCCTTAACCACGCAGCAAACAAAAAAAAAAAAATCCCGAGTGCTTCTAGATGATATTACGTGGTATAAATTATTGATTTCTTGGAAGAGCATGGTCTGGAGTAAATTGGTACCATTAATAGAGCAAGGACATAATATGTCCTTGTCTTTCTGCTTCCCTTAAGAAGCACAAATTTGTTTTCCGAGGGCATTTTTCAGTATCCTAGGAAGCTGTCAGAACAACAGCCGTAAGGCCTATTGCACACGGCCGTTTTTTTTTCCCCGTTTACTGGCCGTTTTTTGCGGTCCGTATACGGAACCACTCATTTCAATGGTTCCGCAAAAAAAACGGAATGTACTCCGTATGCATTCCGTTTCCGTATTTCCGTTTTTCCGTTCCGTTTTAACATAGAACATGTCCTATTATTGCCCGCAAATCACAGTCCGTGGCTCCATTCAAGTCAATGGATCCGCAAAAAAAACGGAACACATACGGAAATGCATCCGTATGTCTTCCGTTTCCGTTCCATTTTTTCCTGAACCATCTATTGAAAATGTTATGGCCAACCCAATTTTATCCATGTAATTACTGTATACTGTATATGCCATACGGAAAAACGGAACAGAAACGGAAACACAACGGAAACAAAAAACGGAACAGCGGATCCATGAAAAACGGATCACAAAACACTGAAAAAGCCATACGGTCGTGTGCAATAGGCCTAATGGTGTGGACGCTGGATCTACCGGCATGATCACTAGGATACTGTGTGGCTTCCTCCAGGAGCTAGGATAGGCCATGTTGTATTACCATAGGCTCCTTAAGTAAGTGTGGGCCATGTTGTCTTACTGTATATTTACCACCTGTGAACAAGAAAGCAAAAAAAAAAAAAAAAGAAGCCTAATTGCCTATAGTGCCTATATCTAATACCAATAGTAATCTTACAGGCAACCATGGAAATTACCACCACACAAATATGATGATCACCTATACAGGGAACACAAGCATAATGGACCCACACATGTAAAAATATATAATCTTTATTTAATTTATTCATACAGAGAAATAAAAGCCATATAAAAGCTATGAATCACAGGCAAAGAAGGACTCGGACACCACCCAGTACTCATATAATATTATCACAACATATGACACCAGAGTAATTACCAGTTAAACATATATGACAATAGTCTACAAGAAACAGACCCATTGGCTAGGTGGGTGGGAGGAGAGGATGGGAGGGGTGGTAGTGGCTAAGATGGGGGTAGCAGTACTGACAGTTCACTGGGTGCTCCCTACGACCATGCAGTGACTGGAGGGCGCAACCTTTCTTCGAGGCACACGCTGGTGTCGGGCTCCTACCTGGTGGTAGTTGGGGTGTCCTTGATGGTAAACTGGCTGGGTGCAAGGCAGGGGCCAGCGGACCGATGGTGGAGTCAATAACCAGGCCCACTGGTTGCAACAAACAAAGTCTTTCTTTACTCAATTGACAATGGGAGTAGTAGCACATGTGGCAGCGAAAGGTACAGTTCCAAAGTACAAAACAGTATTTCTCCCAGTAGTGATGCATAGGCATTGACAATGATGTAGTTTTAGTACTCCCTGTTTCTTCTTCTAAGAACACTTTTCAATTTCTCCAAACAACCATAGGCATGCTGTTCTTGTTAACCCTTTCTGCATTTCCCAGGCTGAGGGGTGCAGATTTAGGATGTATGGCCAGTCCATCTCAAAGTGTGGCAGGTGCAATACGAGTGGGACTTAGTGACATCTTGCATGGCCTGGATAGTGGTTCTGGACCTTCTGAGAGGGTTCATTGCTTTTTCTCAGGGGTACCCTGGTGGTAAAGTTGCATCTTTTGGCAGCAGAAGGCTCAGAGACAGCGATTTTGTCGACTTGGTCTGTAGGAACTCTCACTCACACACACACACACACACACACACACGCACACACACATTCTTCCTGTAGCTCCACACAGAGTAGACTAACCAGGGGACATACCCAGTCCATCACCCTGGTAATCTAACCAGTTTGCCAATGTTAACTATATATTGCCCATACATTGCTATTTTGGATATATAGAGATACACGCTTTAAAAACAAACCACAACATTAAATTTGCAGTAATTAGCCCTTTGTAGTCGTCCACTGGGCACTGCAGTTACTATGCATAAAAGGAACAAAGAGCGATAAAGGGCATCATACACAAAAATATATGCATAGGCAGGTGCCCAGCATTCACTCCGACGTGTCTTACTCTGGTGAGTAACCTCGCTGTATTTAACAGCCCATTGATTCAATAGGAGGTAACATACATAGCTGCCTGCAAACAAAAATTACTTTTCTCCATGATGATGCATCCACAGTGAGTCCCTGCCAGTTTGATCTCCTATCCGGCACAAGGTGGTGTCATAAACACATCACATAAGGGTGCACACATGACACCTCCACCTTGCACCAGCTCCGAGTCCGAGAGCAGCAATTTGTGTCCACGTGCACCAGTAACAAGTAGAGTGTATAGATCAGGGATTCTCAACCTGCAGCCCTCCAGCTGTTGCAGAACTACAACTCCCATCATGCCATAGTAGCTGTAGGCTGTCCAGGCATGCTGGGAGTTGTAGTTTTGCAACAGCTGTAGGGACACATGTTGGGCATCCCTGGTATAGATCATTCAATCCACTAAAGGGCAGCTGTAAGGCGACACTGATTTATAATTAGGTCTAACGCTATAGGCCACGTAAACCTAAACCACATTGTAGATTAGAAAATTAATGAATAGTGATGATAGAATTCTTAATAAAATTCATATTATTACTGATAATATAATGAACTTGATGTACTACTAAATGAAATGTATGTGCAAAAAAATCATAATAGTGAATGAATAAAACCAGATGCACAAAATTAATTATAAAATATATAAACATAATTAAAAATCTCCTGTCAGCATGATCAACCCTTTTAAACCAGACATACTGCCCATTGGGGTTGATCAAGCTGATTAAAACCATATCTTTTGTTTTTAGCTTGTACCGCTGGGGAGATATTGTCACTTTTAGGCCTCTTGCACACGGCCGTTGTGCTCCCTTGGCCGTATTGCGAGCCTCATACGGCGGTTACGCAATACACGGGGCACTGGCCGTGTGCATTCCGCACTTGAATGGGTCCGCTAATTCGGCAAGGCGGTGCGGAACGGAAGCACGGAACAGAACCCCACGGAAGCACTATGGAGTGCTTCCGTGGGGTTCCGATCCGTGCTTCCGTTCGCCCAAAAAATAGAACTTGTTCTATCTTTTTGCGGAGCGGACAGATTGACGGTCCCCAATGTCCAGAACGGAACCACAACGGCCATGTGCAAAAGGCCTTACATGTATGCAAATGAGTTAGTTGGAGCACCGAGGGGCTGACTGTAGTGCTAGGAGCAGGGGCTCAGTACACTCCCCTTTCCACAATTTTTTTTTATTTTTGTCCGAATAGCAGAGCCTGCCATTATTTGTGGTAGGGAACGTTCCGATGATATCTTCCCCGGCAGCGATCACTGTTATTTATATAGCAGTGAGCAGCACATGTGAGACGCACACATTTATCCCGCTGTAAAGTGAGAGCACAGATCAAACAGAATGTAAGATGTAACAGCGAGAAAGAAAATGTCAGACAAGGTGCAGCTTTTGTCTGCAGGAAGATTCCCGGCTCCCAGAATTCATTTTTTCTTGAGCCTCTGACCTCACATTTCATTAGGATTTAATAAAGTTCCTGTGTAATGATATTGTGCCGAGTTCCTGCGCAGCGGCTGACGGAAGACATAATATTCTATTGGATCAAAGGCCACAATGAACTGTCTCATAGATAATTGTCCTTGATAATTTGCCTCAGACAGAGGCTGCTGCGGATTTGATTCTATTAATTGACAAAGAAATATTGTAATGTCAGAAAAAAAGCCACCGTCTGGTGATGACAAACTGTCTAAGGGGAAATTAAAATCAACACATCTCTGTGGGTGGATTTAATTAAACAGAGAGATGGTACATGCGCCTGTAATAATCTGTGTTTTAACACTTACGTACCTGGAAAGCCATTTCATCACTGACTACACAGTACGGTATTCTGTGTAATTCGTACAGAGATTACACAAGACTTACCATCGTCCTTGTCCCAGGACATTCTCCTATTGCTTTCAACTAAAGCCAACCTTTGTAGCCTGGCGATGTAGTCAACTTTACAGCAATAAGATGACGATGACCATAGCCACATGGATGTGCTGCAAGCCCCTAAGGAGCTGGTGCAGAAGATGGGACTGATAGTGGCCCTGAGGAGATGTTGTGTCACGCTGTACTTCCTAAGGCCGTAGCTCCCTAGGGCTCGGTGCAGTGGAAAGGTGGTATTAGTAAAAGTATAGCAGTCTCTCATGACTATTTAACTTGTGGCACATCCAGCAGTATTAAGTACAAAGTGCAGATTCTGGCACCAGACGAGGAGGTATGGTGGCTGGTTGTGTTGCAATTAATTGGAACTAGCAGGCACTTGTGGGTATAGGTGTCCGCTGTGAGATTCAGGCTTGATATTTGTCTGGCCTGGTGATTACTACAGGTTATGGGTGTCTTGAGCCGTAGTCCCTCACCTGCAGCAGTGCCTGGAAAGCTGTAATTTCACTGCACACTGATGCTTTCTGGAAGCAGTGTTCTGGATTCTGATGATCTTTCTGGAGTGATGGTCTCACATGAGAATTGGATCCAGTTCCTAGCAGTAGGAGCTCTGTCATGTGTTTCCCCTCCCTTCTGGCAGGAAGTAGGACCAGCCCACTGCTACCAAGAGGTGAGAAACATGGTGATTTAACCCCGTCTCTGCCAACCATACCTCCCATGCAGGTGTACTAAGCTCAAACATAACATGGTAAAACATTCACATTGTATTTGCAGATACCCCCCAGGTCTGGAGTAATGCAGATCCAATAGTGGTCACCCTGACAGGAGAGTTGCAAGCTAAACCGCATCACTGGACTATAGTAGAAAATACAACCAAACTGAGGCACGTCCACCATACCATGAGTTCAAGGGGTTATCCAAGACTGAACAACCCCCCCCCCCCCCCCCCCCCCACACACACAATTTCAGGGTTCGGGGTGCAGCCAACAGTTGGCCGCAACACTTGACACAAGGGGAGCAGGTCACTGCTGCGGCCTGTTATTGGTTGCACCCCCTGTCGATAGATGTTATCTGCATGTGAGGAAGATGCAAAGACGGCGTTGAGGACCATGTAAGTATGGTCAGTATCTCAGGTCCGGGCACTGTGGGGGGGTTGTTCAGTCTTGGATAAACCCCTTTAAACAATTGTACTGAGTCTTTTATGCTATTGTAATATATGGAGAACCCATCATGTAGGAATGTATCCCTGTGGTACCCTCCAGGGTCCCTGACCAACTGTTCAATGCTTCTACCCAGTTCAAAACAGATCATCAGAAGACCATATGCTGGTGATCTGGACGCCCAGGTTGGTGTCCACAAGCAGCACCATTTGTGGAGGGCTTTCAGTGTGATATGCAGTTAAATACATTGTGACGTGGAATACTGTGCTGAATTATCACTCCAGTGCTTTCCTATTAGATGGGAAATGATTGTGTAGGGATTGTATTGTCTCCAATGATCCTACTTAGATTGGGGTCACCTATAATATTACAGAATACTGGGGTGTAATGTTACGTAGAGAAGACCACCTGTCACATGAGCCTTCTCTAGATGGCGCTACTATTTTGTAAGTTGAATCATCTCTGTTAAATCAGGCAGAGTACTTCACACAGAGCTTTTTGCGATGTGCGTTTTGGAGCAAATTCTACTATCCATCTCCCTTTGATTTCAGTGGGAAAACCGCATGGTAATTTACACTGCATGTTTTTTTTGTTTTTTTTGTTTTTTCAATTGCAGTTTTAAAAACCCCAGCATGTTCATTCTTGGTGTGGATTCCGCATTGAATTCACATCCAAACTTCCCATTGAAATTAGAAGGATCATTGTTTTTTTGTGTGTGTTTTTTTTTTTTTTTTTTGTTTTGTTTTGTTTTTCAGCACAGAAAAATACTCAGTGTGAACTCAGCCCTAGCATTAATATCTGCTGGGGTTACAGCTCCGTAGTGCCAGGCTTTGTAAATGGATCTGCTCATTGGCTTCAGGGCTCAGGTCTGATTTATGCTCTACAGCAGCTTTGATTTATCAATACTGTTGTCGGGGCAGGTTCTGGCGCTGTGTACGGATTCATTCATCTCTGTAGTATCCGCAGCAAATTTCTAAAATATTGTACGCCTTATGATTATACTGCTAAACAGTTTCCTGCTCTGACCGAGTGTATGTAAGGCAATATAATTTTTTCCGTCTACCTACTACCGTTGGAAAGACAACACTCTATACTACCTTAGGTGTCCTAAGTGGGTTCAGAAATGACCAAGGCTGTAGGTACCATAGAAAATGCCTCTGGAGAGGAGCTCAGTCCAGGTTGGCTTCATCCTTTATTTTAATGGGTGTTAGAAACCCATGCCATGACCCCTCTCCATTAAACAAGGGCGTGGGAAACCAGGATCAAGAAATGGTCCTTGCGTCATTGCTCGTTTAAGGATTTGTGTAGCCCCAGAAGCAGTCCTGCTTTAATCTTTGCTATGGGGCTGCCATTCCTCTACGTACACCCCTGGTCTTATCTGTCTGATAAATGTGCACCACAGCCATTGTCAGGAGTCTCCTACAACACATCGAAAACTCTGCCCCCATTGTGTCGTTGTGACAGACGTGGTCATGCTTCTGTCTTATCTTCCAGGTGAACATCTGAGGATGTGTCCACAAGGTTACACCTGCTGCACCTCCGACATGGAAGAAAACTTTGCCAATATCAGCAAGATGGAGTTTGAGAACTCGCTGAGACAATTCAGCCTGTCCGTCCAGGACCAACTCTTCGCACAGACCCGAAACTTTGACAGTAAGAAGCTTTTATGAGATTCCATCAGTCTGTATGGGTGTATAGTAATATGAACGGGTCACACCTGCTGACAGTGTCCTATTACAAATACATTTTCCAGTTTTATGTAAATCTTAGGGTGCGTTCACACGACCGTAATTCTGGGTCTGAATTCATTTCAACGGGGCCGCAAAAGATGCAGACAGCATACTGTGTGATGTCTGCATCCGTTGTTCCATTCCGCGGCCCCGCAAAAAATATAGAGCATGTCCTATTCTTGTCTGCAATCAAGAATAGGCATTTTCAATATAGTGCCGGACATGTGAGGTCCGCAAAATGCGGAACGCACATGGCTGGTATACTTGTTTTGCGGATCCGCAATTTACGGTGATGTGAGTGCGCCCTTATGTAGAGGAAGACTGAGCACACTTTTAATAGAACCCCTCCCGACACGTCACTTTTAGTAAATTCTTGTTTTCTTCTATATCTTTTATTTTATTTTATTTTATTGTATTAAAGAAATCTGTGTGCGACCATTCCTCTGTTATTCCTCCTGAGAACGTATGAATAAATTGTTCCCTGAGACATTGTGCAGTCAGTGCTGCCAGTATCCGACAATGCAGGGACACAAACTATCGACTAGGAGAATGGTAACATCAAGTTGTCAAATTATTGCAGACATTTTCTAAAGGAGTAAGGCTAGGTCTACACGACGACATTTGTCGCGTGACATTTTGTTGCACCAATGGCGCGCGACAATTTTTATAATGGCAGTCTATAGTGTCGCACTGCAAGATGTTGCGACTGCGACGCAACAGTCGCAGAAAATCCATTCGAGATGGATTTTTCTGCGACTGTTGCGTCGCAGTCGCAGCATATTGCAGTGCGACACCATAGACTGCCATTATAAAAATTGACGCGCGACATAGGTCGCAACATTTGTCGCGCGACATTTTGTTGCACCAATGTCGCGCGTCAATTTTTATAATGGCAGTCTATGGTGTCGCACTGCAATATGCTGCGACTGCGACGCAACAGTCGCAGAAAAATCCATCTCGAATGGATTTTCTGCGACTGTTGCGTCGCAGTCGCAACATGTTGCAGTGCGACACTATAGACTGCCATTATAAAAATTGACGCGCGACATTGGTGCAACAAAATGTCGCGCGACAAATGTTGCGACCTATCTGTAAGTCGCGCGACAAATGTCGTCGTGTAGACCTAGCCTAAGAGAGGAATGGCACAACGCTGTTTTTTTAAGAAAAGAAGGTCCTATGTTGTTTCTCAATTAGTTAGTAAAACACATTGTAAGAGCTGAGGGGTCCTGTCTGATGAAGGGCTCATGCACTCTGCCGTTCCGTGCATTGGAGACCGCAATTTGCAGTCCCCAATGCATGGGCATCATCCGTGCGGATTCCGTAGATAGACGAACCAGACCCATTAAACTTGAATGTGTCCGTGGTCCATCCGCACCACAGAAAAGTAGCGCATGTACTACTTTTTTGCGGTGCGGAGGCACGGACAGAAACCCCATGGAAGCACTCCGTAGTGCCTCCGTTCTGCACCAGACCTTCCGGATTGCGGACCCATTCAAGTGAATGGGTCCACATCCGTGATGCGGGGTGCACACAGCCGGTGCCCGCATATTGCAAACCCGCTGTTTACGGGCCGTAATACGGGAACAGTGTGCATGAGCCCGAAGACTGTTAGGTGTGGTCAGGTTTTCACTCTGAGGCTATAAACAAGAATGCGTTCATACACTGACAGCAAGCAGCAGCATATGGAGACACATATATCAGAATGTCATTTTCATTATTCGGCAATGAAACTTTAGAATAGAATTATCAAATCTAGTGAGAGTAAGCCAGGAACTGAATGCCGGGGTCTTCATACAGGATATTATTGCAGCATGGCATTCCTTTATGTATAATATCTCTGTCCTTCCCAGGATACTTCCAGGACCTACTGAATAAATCAGAGCAGATTCTTCTGGAAACATTTCCCGCCCAGTATGGGGAACTTTACACCCAAAATGATGGGAAGATTTTCAAAAACTTGTACATAGAGCTCCGTCAGTATTACCGCGGGCCGGCAGTGAATCTGGAGGAGGCACTGACAGAGTTCTGGAGCCACCTGCTGGAGAGAGTGTTCAAGACACAGAACTCACAGTACCCCTTTTCTTACGAGTATATGGACTGCTTGGCAAAGCAATACGACCAGCTTAAGCCATTTGGGGACATTCCACGTGAAATGAAATTAAAAGCGACCAGGGCGTTTATTGCTGCCCGATCGTTTGTCCAGGGACTTGGCGTTGCTGCTGACATTGTCAGGAAGGTCACCCAGGTATGTGGTCACACTCTCTGAGTGATCTCTACATGCTGCCGATAGTGCCATGTACATACAGAGGTCAAATGGGAATTTTTTTTATCTATTGTTATAGTGAACTGATTAATCTTAAGGGACAGGCTATCATATCCATTGTATACCATTCACCGATTCCATCATCTTCATGCACTCATTGACAAAGAAATACCACTCCCCCAGATAGAAATGACGGATTGCTGCAAATCTCAGCATGCAGCTATGTCTCAGGCAGATATGTACAAGATTCCGTGGGTGGTCTGATTATATACTGTCTTACCACAAGAGGGCATAAAATAGCTCCCCCCACTGCCCTGTAAAAAGACTCTCAGATGCTACTTTTGGGTAGTTTACCTCTTGGTGAGAGATAGTTGACTGGTAGTCATTCCTCTACGACGCATTCAAAGACATTTTTCCCAGTTGGCCTGAGAGGAATGTCGTTTTGACAAACTGCCTGTCATGTAGGTTGTTCTGACCTAGTTATTAGGAGATGTTGGGGGCAGTGGTTATGTGATGGCATGCACACATGATGAACAGGCTCCAGATGTCCTAGCTGACAAGCACAAGCAGCTCCCACAGTTTCATTGTCCACCATCCAGAAACGGGTGACAGAAGTATCTGCTCAGGCCATTTCCAGGCGAAACCTGGACTGCTACAGACTGGAAGTGTATCATGCTTAGCCCCAAATCGAAGTTCTGGTTGGGATCCAACAACAGTCAGAATAGAGTGTGGAGGCCTCATGGTGAGCGCTTCAATCCTGCCTTTGCTGTGGAGCACTGCCCCAACTGCAGGAGTGACGATCTGGGGAGCCATCAAATACGACAGTCGGTCACCCCCAGTAGTGATAGGAGGGACTCTAACAGCTCAGCGATATGTGCAGGACGTCCTGCGACCACGTGTTCCTCTCATGGCAGGGCACTAAATGGCATTAATCTGCAGGATAATGATCGCCCACACAGCAAGGGTTGACCAGGAATGTCTCCACCAGATTACAACATCCTTGGCCTGATTGGTCACCAGACTAGCTAGGCTGGGGGTGGTGTGTAAAATGCCACACAATTTGGGACTTTTTGTGCATAAAATATCCCATGATTTGGGGTTTGAGTGTTGGTAAGGATCCATTCACACGTCCGCAAATTGCGGATCTGCAAAACACGGATGCCGGCCATGTGCGTTCCACATTTTGTGGACTGCACATGGCTAGCACTATAATAGAAATGCCTTTTCTTGCCCGTGGATGCGGACAAGAATAGGACATGTTCTATTTTTTTGCAGGGTCGCGGAACGGAAGTGCGGATGCAGACAGCACACGGTGTGCTGTCCGCATCTTTTGCGGCCTCGTTAAAAATTAATGGGCCCGCACCCATTCCTCAAAATTGTGGAACAGATGCGGACCCATTTGCGGATGTGTGCATGGACCCCAAGTACGGTAGTCTGACACCAACACGTTCCCATGTGAATCTTATCTATTAAATGTGGTAAATCAGAACATGCAATTTACTTTACATGAAAAATTGCAAAATCATTTTTAATATCTGATCAGTGCTTGAAGTTTCAGGCCGAAGGTTTTCTTGTTATGATTATCATCATGGGCGCTGTAGGCATCCAAATCTCCATCCACATCAATGTCCACACGTATCTCAGGCTAGACCATTTTGAGTCTGAATTTTTGTATCCAGGATATCATGAATTATAATAATACTAGATATATATATTGATGCATACATTATCACATGTTTTCACTGTTGTTTGGTTCTCATGCTGATTTTCATGGTGTGCTCTCATAGCAGCCCAAACAGCACAGAAAATATTCTAAGCCCATATATTCAGCTACTTAGGACTCATGCGCACATTCGTGATCGGCCTGGGAAAACGTGGTCCATGTGTAGAGGCTCCCCCCGACACGATCTGACTGTATCATAGTGTTTTATCTGATTATGAAACACTATAATGCAGTCAGTTCGGGTCAGGGGAGCCTCGATTGGCCCGGGAGATGCGGCGGACATATAGACCGTGTTTCCCGGGCCGATGAAGGTTTTGTGGATGAGCCCAAAATGTGCATACTTGGTAAAAATTGCTGAATGGCAGGTAAAACAGTTGTACTTACTGGTTCTAAGCCCCTTTGCTCCAGCGCCGGTGATCCAATCATCCCATATGGACTTTATATGAATGCACTGATGACATACCCGTATACTGCTGAGGCCAGTGATTGGAGGCAGTAGTCACGTGCGGTATATGGGACGTCACCACTGCAGTCAACAACATGACGTCATGACTGCAGCACGGGGAGGATCGGAGTGGTCTGAACTGCTATCTATAAGCCATTTTATTATTTTAACACCTTCCCTGCCTGTCTGTCCCTGCACCATATTTATCATCCAGCCTGAGCCCCTGTGATAAATCTGGTGCTGGTCTAGACGGCAGGTCTAAGTTTACACCATCTATAGGAGGAGGAAATCTGTTCCACTGATACAAAACTGTATTTTATCTATGCAGGTCCCTATGAGTGGAGAATGCATACGTGAAGTTATGAAGCTCATGTATTGTCCTCTCTGTCGTGGCCACTCCAACATCAAGCTGTGTGATAATTACTGCTGGAACGTCATGCGAGGATGTCTCGCTAATCAAGCAGATTTGGACCCCGAGTGGCGGAATCTGGTTGGTAAGTGAAGCTGTTAGAGTTCTAGATGGTCATGTCGCTATACACAGTCCAATATGACTTCTTGATGTGATGTATTTAATGGTCACATACAATAGGCAAGTGACGCGTTACGGCTACTATGAGCCTTTTTCAAACATGGTAGCCGAAACGCGTCACTTGCCTTCTGTATGTGACCATTAAATATAAGAATTATTCTACTTCAGCGAGTGCCGGTCCTCTTTGTACAAGTACGTGAGGTTTTTACCCTGGATGCGCGCATAGCATCTCTGATACACGGAGTGTCGACTGTGTCTTCTTTGGTTCTTGATGTGATGATCAGGTTGACAAATGGACAGTGGATAGCCTCCTGTAAAGTGCTTCTGATGAACAGAACAGGCTCATTTTAATCTTGTAACTCATCTTTGTGTTCATGGAGAAGCGAGAGATTGCATCCCTGCAGCACTGTCACAGTGGGTGGCCAAGAGTAGGAGATGTCTAGCAAACCCTTGTTGTCAGTGCGACATCGCTTAATGCATTGCTGAATTAAAGGGTTTGGCCCATCTTACACATTGGTGGCATATCGCTAGCATATGCCACCAATATTAGATAGGTGCAGGTCTCTGAAGTGGCACCCACACCGATCTCCAGAATAGGGCCCCAAAGTGAACGAGGGTGCGCCACTCAAGCGCAGCCACCTTCTATTCACTTCTATGAGAGTGTTCGCTCTGCTCTTTTTGGAACTCCTGTAGACGTGAATGGAGAGCACACCATGCATGCTGAATGCATTCTCCTTCACTTTGGGGTCCCCGTTCTACTGTTCTAGAGATAGAATTGGGTCTTAGAGGTGGGACCTGCACATATCTGATGTTGGTGGCCTATCCTAGTGATAGGCCACCAATATATGAGATGGGCCAACCTCTTTAGGAATATTTGAAGTGGTTCTCCAAAACTTAAACACTAGTGGCCTATCAGTATATGATCAATGAGGATCTGGCTATTAGGACCAGTCAGTACAACGAAGTCTCCTTCAATGGCTCAAGTAGCTCATCTGTAAGGGTAGCTGTGCGAGAAGTTTAGTCTCCCCCCAGGAGATTGAAGGGTAGACCATGAATGGATATGACTCAGGGAAGCCATGTAACCATTTCCATCGTACATCAGTGAAATAAGAGTTGATTGTGGGGGCAGCTGTTTTTTAAATCTTACTGACAACTGCAATTCCTTGTATGTTGCTTAGCAGTGGCCACTGTTGGACTTTTAAATTTTGTGGTCTATACCAATGTTCCTCAACTCCAGTCCTCAGTCATGATTTGAGAATATCCCACAGAATTAATACCTGTGGTAAGTCCTTATGCATTGACACTAATTATATCACCTGCTCAATACTAAGGAAATCCTGAAACCATGACCGGCAGGTGGGCCCTGAGGACTAGAGTTGAGTAACACTGGTCTATACCATGAAATATAAGGAAACTAACATTCCAATAGTCTGTCTAGTGTAGCCATGCCTATCCATTATTTCCAGCTGACATTTAACCTCATTATTCGATTCTTATTAGAATTCTTGGTCTTAACCTTTGGTGCACACCTGGTTTTGATCCATAGTTGCTCTCATGTGGCTTGGGGTTATCATTTCTCCCAATCAATCTGAATAAAATAAACACGTTATGGACGCTTATAGATAGGCCAGATACATATGAGTAAATAAATGCTGAGTGCTTGACCGTGTGAGCAGATGGTGAATTGACTGTGTAGTCTGGTACCTGGAGATGTATATATTAATATATGTAAGGTTGTGCTGAGACACTGGGAATTGATCATTATTCTGACCTACAGTAATGGCTAGAAAACCTCATGGTCAGAATTGATGTCTCATTACTGAGATGCCTTCTCAGCACTTTGACCTTTACACATTTGTATTCTAGGTTTTTAGCATTATACTAAGAATGGACTACACATTGCACCCATACGGTTCACAAGAATAGTAATAGTACAGAAAATGAAATGTTCCAAAGGAGTGCATTTATAGAGATGGAGCCATTGACTTGTTCTTCCTTTGAAAAGTGCCATACATATGACGTTAATAATTATTTAATAATTATTAAATAATGGAAAAATGATGGTGGCTTTTTGTATCTTCCTCAGAATCCTTATTGCTGGTGGCGGGCAAGTTTAATGGAGTTACCGGTGTGGAGAACATTGTGGGAACCATTCACACAAAGATCTCAGAGGCCATTACCCATATGCAGGAGAACAAGGAGGTCATAAAAAACAAGGTAAGTTGTGAACGCAAATCTTATGTGTGATGTCTACAAGCATTTATAATAGTTCAAATGCTGTCAGAGAATGATCAGTGATAGACCTTACTTGCATGACCATCTTCCTACAGCTCTAAAGTAGATTAGATGGGACATAGCCACAAAAATTATTCAGATGGGACATGGTTCTGGCCTTTGGGCTATTTATGTAGAAGTTCATGCAGCAATCTTAGAAATAGCAAGGAGCAGAGTACAGGTGGGATTAAATACAAGTGAAATACAGTTATTGAACGTATGGGCAGATACATCAAGTGACTTTACAAGCAAGAGTGACATGTAGCAGTAGTTTGGTAGAGGGTTGGCTAGTTGATAGGACAGTGGTTTGTTAGTTTTCCCATAATTATGGCATTTAGCTATTCAGTAATTGGGGTAGAGCCACAGGTCAGGTTTCCCGATGCAGTTTTGGAAGCCAAGACCAGGAGTGAATTAAAAAAGAGTAGATGATGTGCCTGTCCTTTATACTTTCTCTTCAGCAGGAAACATGACCGTGTGGCCAAACCGGTATACTTCTACTCTGCTTGATGGTCATTGATTATTGTTTTCTACAGGTGTTTAAAAGTTGTGGAAATCCCAAAAAGGGCAACAAGGGCTCCAAGACAGAGGAGAGAAAAAGAAAAGGCAAAGCAGCTCCAGAAGATAAATACACAGTTCCCAGTATGGACAACCTGGTAGGTGACATACAATGTCTTAGACTGCCCCAAAGTCCAGACCATTGGTTCTCCTGTCATCTACAATCATGTACTAGGCAGACTGTATTCTGTCTACATTTCCAAGTATCTGGACCATGTCTCCACTACTGTTATTTTACCAGCATGCATGGATGGATGGACAGATAGATTTAAATTGTGGTTTATTAGACTGTATAGTATAAGATTGTATAGTATGTTGCTGTAGGAACTGGCCTGTCAGCCTGACCACTCAGAAATCGTCTTCTAACTAGCAATTTGTAAGGCCCCTTGCAGACCAGCGTTCCTCCCGCAGCGAGTCCACATTGCAGCACCCGGCCTGACCTCCCAGCACTGACGGGATTCACATAGCATTAAAATAATTTTTGATGCTATGTAACCCTTACAGTTCTGGAATGTATTGGATAACACTGGGCAGCATTATGCCAGTGTTATCCAATACATTCCAGAACTGTAAGGGTTACAAAGCATCATAAATTAATATAATGCTATGTGACTCCTGGCAGCGCTGGGAGGTCAGGCCGGGTGCTGCGATGTGGACTCGCTGCGGGAGGAACGCTGGTCTGCAAGGGGCCTTACAAATTGTTGGTTAGAAGCCGATTTCTGAGTGATCTAAGATACAGTGATTTGTGTTGGTTTGTGTATATGTTCCTTAGGCTTATGTATTGTATGTGTGTGTATATATTATGGTACTTTCTGTATGTATGTACTAGGTGTAGGTAGGAAGGTATACAGTATATCTTGTGCATATATAAATAAGTATATGTGATATACATTATTACAGTATGCATATTTTGTCAGTATGTATTGTTTGTATGCATGTGTGCATATGTCTGTGTATTTTAGTATCCCAGCTGTACTTACATACTGTGTATATCTTTTTGCATCGCAAAGGAAATGTTTCTGCACATTTCCAGCTGACAAGCCTGATTTCCTGAAATTCACCTAAGCCCTAATGTGACAATTTTTAGAAAGGATTGTAGAAAACCCGCCTGTCTGCACCCAGTGCCGATCCCAACAAAATGCTGATGACATCTAGCTCCTGTGGACTAAGAGTTTATTTCCACACTCCGATCCAAGCCATAAGCTGTGCTGAGGGCGGCCAGGATCACGCGTACACTGCAGTGATTGAGCCATGTTTAACTTTGGTCCTCGCCGCAGTCTGCTGTTCTGTTATTTTTGGCCTCTGAATAGCCGATCATTGCAGAATATGGCGCACTGACAGTTTACATATTAATAACCGACAGACTGTACATTATGTAATAATTATTATTATAAGCTCACTCCCAAGTGTTCCCCATCCAGAGCCAAGATTTAAAGGGCAAATTAATAAGTGCTGAAAAATAGGCAGCAAACACAGAGAAGTAAGAAGTAATTTGGGGGCACATTACTTTCTGTTGCTGGTTACCTGGCTCGTAGTGATTTGTTCAAATTAAATGTTTTAGTGTCTGATTTTAGACATTTCTAAGAAGCTCTATTCCTGGAATCACCTCTAGGAATTTGTATCTTTTGTATTAAATCCAAATCCATCATCATGTTTCCTGCACAGAGTTATATGTCCCAGAGGAGCAGTGGAATTAAGCAGCAGACAATGGGGGTCATTTATTAACATTTTTACACCAGTTTTTAGTGTAACAATTGTCACAAGAACCTCTTTTTGCGATTAATTTTTTTCGTGACAGGGGCCAGGCAGTGACATCAGCTCTGACAAATGTACTTACTTTTACACCTTAAACAGGTGTAAGATCAGCCAATGGCAGGTGGGGACGGGATGAAGCACCATTTATGGCTCACTGTGTCACACAAGGGGGTGGGGAAGGGTGCACAACTAACTCCACCCACACCGCTGTCCCTGCCTACTGCACTTACCCGTCCTGGGTAACGGAACGCAAGTGCGAGGGTAACACACAAGACAAACAAACACAAAGAAGTCAAACTAGCAATGATTATATCAGGAGATGACCGCGGTACCTGGAAGGTTGTGGAAGCCAAACCATACAAGCAAAGGGTCAATACCAGGAGATGCAAAAACGACCAGGGAGCAGGCGAAGACTAGTCCAAATACGAGTCAGGGGTCAATACCAGGAGATGCAGACCAGGGAACAGGCAAATACTAAAACGGGGAACGAGCCGGGCAGGGGCTTTGTTAAGTCAAAAACATTCGGGGCTTGAGCCCCAGATGTTTTGTCCAGTGCCCCGAATGTTATGCTGGCCTGGTAGCATTTTTTTATTTGGCTATTCCAGGGCCCTTTAATATTGATTGGACCTGGGCAACCCCCCAGATGCGCAATCATGTCCTGCGGCGTGAGATCCGCCGTGGGAGGTCACGGGCCGCAGGACTGGATTGCGCACCTAAGTGACTGAACCTATGCCCGCGCAGCCCGCAAGTAGCGGATCAGCTGAACAGTACAAGGGGGTTGGGGGGATTATCTGTGGGTTTGCCCAGGGTCCACTCCCATCAATATTAAAGGGCCCAAGAAAAGATTTCTCCAGTGGGGAGGAAATGGGAACATAATAATATTGGAAAGTTACCGACTGTTGTATTATATGATGACTGCAGTCTGCAGTACTGCACTTCATTTGCATAAACCAGAACCCCCCTTTAAGCATGCCTTTAATGTCCAATTTCAACACGGTCGGCTTGTGCCCCGGATGTTTTCAGACCCTAGCAACGCCCCTGAAGCCGGGAGTCAAATACCCAAACCAGGAGTGTCCTCAGGATAGATACACCAAGTAATGGCCCTTAATCACAGGCAGCCTGTGGCCAGGCAGGCTGCCTGTTTAAATAGTGGGGGAGTCATGTGACGTGGTCAGCGTCACATGACTCGGCGCTCAGCTGCATGCAGGAGAATGAGTGCCCAGCTCGGCGCTCAGACTTATTGGCCATCACCATGGGAGCGGAAGACTCCGGCCATTGCTGATGAGTGTGCGCGGCCGGGTCCTCCCCGCTCCCTGTTGCTCCCTGCGTCCTCGTTCCACTCTCCCTGCAGAATGCCGGCGGCACAGAGGAGAAGCGGCGCAACCCCTGCGTGCTGTAACACTCTGATCCGGTTTTATGCTGTATATTGTGCTGCTATTACCCATAGACATCAGCTGTGACCTGTAGAGGAACTGGCAGCAAATGCTCAAATTGCCTGCGGTGTCATCAGGGGGGAAAGGATGCAATAAATAGGTTCAATTCAAATTAATAGAGTGTCAATGTAGAGTCAATATGTGTTCTACAGCGTGAACATGGCCACTCTCCATTCTGGCTAATAAATAAGGGAAACTTAGCCTTGTCCCATAATGAGGCCTAAAAACAAGTACGGTAGATTTCATCTGTTCAGGCGATCAGAAGCATTTAAAGGGGTTATCCCATGATTATAGTTCATGACAATTTCTCAAAAAGCTAGAATCGGCCCCGTACCTCACATGGATCTAGACATCGCTCCATTTGCTCTGCTAGATTTATTTCAAGCTGGCAGCTCAGGGGGCGCGTCCTTTCTACAGCAGCTCTCTCCCTGTAACGGTCACAGCGCTATACACAGATAAATGGTATTGAATAGTTCAATGGCAAATACCAAAAGCATTCAGTAGACTGTCTCATGGGACAGCCTGTAATACTGTAGTAGCCCTGCTGTGCCAGTGTATAGAGCAGCGGTTGAGATTTCCCTACCTCCTGACTTCCTGTCGCACTGCTAATGACGTGATGAGGCGTTCCTGAGTTTTGACTATCTGCGCATGCGCAAACCGACAGTTTATGGAAAATCTCAGCGGAGTTCAGCTTCACACCGGGACACTGCGCATGCGCCGACCGGAGTTAGCCGCGCTTGCGCACTGGGCCATAATATTTCCCTACTAAGGCTCTCCTGCGCATGCGCAGTGTCCCGGTGTAAAGCTGAACTCCGCTGAGATTTTCCATAAACTGTCGGTTTGCGCATGCGCAGATCGTCAAAACTCAGGAACGCCTCCTCACGTCATTAGCAGTGCGACAGGAAGTCAGGAGGTAGGGTAGTATAACGCTACAAATAGGAGAGAGATTGTTTCACACAGGAGTAACATACTTTACACGCAAAGACAGTTATGTGCGCAGTTTAGGACACATGAGGGGACACATAGGGCCATGAGGGGGACCAGCATAAGATGCTACATGTCTTATGCTGGCCCCCCTCATGGCCCTATGTGTCATAGCACACATCCCCTATAACAGCGCTCCACTGATCCCCCCATAACAGCGCCTCCACGATCCCCCATAAACAGCGCCCTCCACAGATCCCCCCATAACAGCGCCTCCACAGATCCCCCATATAACAGCGCCTCCACAGATCCCCCCTAACAGCGCCTCCACAGATCCCCCATATAACAGCGCCTCCACAGATCCCCCATAACAGCGCCTCCACAGATCCCCCATAACAGCGCCTCCACAGATCCCCCATATACAGCGCCTCCACAGATCCCCCATATAACAGCGCCTCCACAGATCCCCCATAACACAGCCCTCCACAGATCCCCCATATAAGCGCCCCACAGATCCCCCATAACAGCGCCTCCACAGATCCCCCATATACAGCGCCTCCACAGATCCCCCATATAACAGCGCCTCCACAGATCCCCCATAACAGCGTCCTCCACAGATCCCCCATATAACAGCGTCCTCCACAGATCCCCCATATAACAGCGCCCTCCACAGATCCCCCATAACAGCGTCCTCCACAGATCCCCCATATAACAGCGCCTCCACAGATCCCCCATATAACAGCGTCCTCCACAGATCCCCCATATAACAGCGTCCTCCACAGATCCCCCATATAACAGCGTCCTCCACAGATCCCCCATATAACAGCGTCCTCCACAGATCCCCCATATAACAGCGTCCTCCACAGATCCCCCATATAACAGCGTCCTCCACAGATCCCCCATATAACAGCGTCCTCCACAGATCCCCCATATAACAGCGTCCTCCACAGATCCCCCATATAACAGCGTCCTCCACAGATCCCCCATATAACAGCGTCCTCCACAGATCCCCCATATAACAGCGTCCTCCACAGATCCCCCATATAACAGCGTCCTCCACAGATCCCCCATAACAGCGTCCTCCACAGATCCCCCATAACAGCGTCCTCCACAGATCCCCCTATAACAGCGTCCTCCACAGATCCCCCATATAACAGCGTCCTCCACAGATCCCCCATATACAGCGTCCTCCACAGATCCCCCATATAACAGCGTCCTCCACAGATCCCCCATATAACAGCGTCCTCCACAGATCCCCCCCATATTACAGCGTCCTCCACAGATCCCCCCCCCCCCACAACACAGCGCCAATTACAGAACTACCTAACACCTTGTAATAGACTGGCATACATCCTGCATATCAGATATTAACATTACAATTCATAACAGTAGCAAAATTTGTTATGACGTAGCAAGGAAAAAAATGTAATGGTTGGGGGTCCCCTCAACATGAGGAACTGTATTAAGGGGTCACGGCTTTAGAAAGGTTAAGAACCACTGGTATAGAGGGTCCTGTTTCACAGAGGAGTAACATACTTTACACGCAAAGACAGTTATGTGCGCAGTTTAGGACACATGAGGGGACACATAGGGCCATGAGGGGGACCAGCATAAGATGCTATATGTCTTATGCTATGCCCTATGTGTCATAGCACACATCCCCTATACCAGCGTCCTCCACAGATCCCCCACAACACAGCGCCCTCCACAGATCCCCCACAACACAGCGCCCTCCACAGATCCCCCACAACACAGCGCCAATTACAGAACTACCTAACACCTTCTAATAGACTGGCATACATCCTGCAGATCAGATATTTACATTACAATTCATAACAGTAGCAAAATTAGTTATGACGTAGCAAGGAAAAAAATGTAATGGTTGGGGGTCACCACAACATGAGGAACTGTATTAAGGGGTCACGGCTTTAGAAAGGTTGAGAACCACTGGTATAGAGGGTCCGAGCGCCGACGTCTGATCATGAATGCATACCTTTCCCTCCAATCCCCAAAATGGCCATGAGAAAGGAGCACCCTGCTCTGCTGTCCAGATCAAACTAACTACTATCACTTCTATATTTCACTGACATTAATATTGGAGATCTTCACACCCGTACCAAAAACTATTTTTTATATATTTTTTTTTTAAGGTTTCTGATGTAAAAGTAAAGCTCACGGAAATCCAAGATTATTGGGTATCTCTACCTAACATATTCTGCAGTGAAAAGGTCATAGCTGGTCCAGGCAATGAAGACAAGTGCTGGAATGGAATGTCCAGAGCAAGGTCAGTCTGCTTGTGCAAAGCTAGGTGACATATGCCAGCTGGTTAGGGTACAGCCACACGGTCCAGTTTCCTGATACAGTTTTGGAAGCCACAATTAGGAGTGGATCATAGGAGGCGAGAACCTATAAAAGACAGATTTGTCGTCTTTTT